>NW_011419674.1:0-545 GCF_000754665.1 Bison bison bison | reverse complement strand
TTCCAGACGCACCCGGGGAGACAGGCATTCATCTCGAGTCGGAAGCCAAGAACCCCGCTCTGCTCTCGAGTCGCGACGGGTATCTCTTGGAGCTCCCTGGGTGGACTAAAGGGAGTCAAGCCTCCTGAGGCGTTTGGAGAGAGGTCGCGAGGTTGGCCTCTAGGCCATGCAGGAGACGAAGGCCCTCATCTCCGCGATGACGGGGGAGTCTCGGGGTGGTTCTCAAGCGGCGGCCCCAGGGTGCGGTTTCTCACAAAGTACGACGGCGAGGTCAGTGAGCCGCTCGTGGGGCGCCAGGGAAGTCGGGTCTCCATGCGAGTGGCGAGGGGGAGCGCGTCATTGCTCTCGAGTCATGGTAGGGGAACCTGGCCTCGAGACGTGTTGAAGAAGGTCTCTCGAGGTCTTTCTCGGGTTGAGGCAGGAAACCCTGGCTTCCCTCGACTTGTGCAGGTGACCTCAGGGGGCTTCTCATGGTGGCTCTGAGAAGTCAGGGAAACTGGAGGTGGGCGGGGTGGGCCTCTCGGGACTCCACGGGGTTTGGTGCG
>NW_011419673.1:0-526 GCF_000754665.1 Bison bison bison | reverse complement strand
ATTGAACCCAGGTCTCTTGCATTGCAGTCAGGTTCTTTACCATATGAGCCACCAAGGAAGCCCAATAAAACATATAACCATGGATTAAACTTAGAGGTAAAACCAAAGATGTTTTATACCATGGCACAGTTTTTCAAAAATAAAGCCCTTGTGTGGGATTCAAATAAAGTAGAAAAGACAAGACCGTAAGCTAATGATTTTTTTAAGTCTATTTAGAATTCAAAAACATTTTCATCACTCCGAATTAGAATTCAACAGTGATGCAACTGATAATGTGTTCAATTGCTTAGAGATATGCAGAAAAATGCAACCGAGTTAAAAAACATTAATTAACATTGTTCAGAATTTGTGTGATATTTTGTTTCTTAGGTCTGTTTTCTTTCAGAAACTTTGTTGTTTTCCCAGTGAAATGATTCAAAAGCTTTTTAAATAAGTACATCTGGTTGCATTCAAATAACAAAGGAAAATTACTCCGAGAAAAGCAGTTAAAGTCAGATAAATCTATAATCATCCAGTAAAGGTGGAC
>NW_011419672.1:0-765 GCF_000754665.1 Bison bison bison | reverse complement strand
GTATGTTCACCAATCTGTCGAATGCCAATATAAAAGTCAGTTCTTGGTTGCTGAAGGGAAATGTATGACTTGGTATTAAAAGAAGGTATGTGGCATGAAATCGCATTTTCTGAAGGAAAACGACGTCGTTCTTTCTTCCAGGTGGCCGTTTCAGGATGGGAGAAGCAAAGGAATGGGTACAGAATGGGATCAGGAGGTTGTAGGGAAAGTGGACCCCCAGAAAAGAGTGTTGTGCCTAGCACAAGGTTTCTTGAGAGGTTGAACTGCCTTTGCTAATGGATTTTAAGTTTCTTTACCTCTTCCGTGATCTCTTCTAGGTTGACCTAGAACAGAAATCTTTTGTTAGCTTTGGCTAAGTGGAGAGTATTGCTTCAGGGTGACTTGTGTGATCCTACCTGACTGTTCTAAACCCTTTTGATATCTATGCACTGCTGCTGCTGCTGCTGCTGCTGCTGCTGCGAAGTCGTTTCAGTCGTGTCCGAGTCTGTGTGACCCCATGGACGGCAGCCCACCAGGCCCCGCAGTCCCTGGGGTTCTCCAGGCAAGAACACTGGAGTGGGTTGCCATGTCCTCCTCCAATGCATGAAAGTGAAATGTGAAAGTGAAGTCGCTCAGTCGTGCCCGACTCTGAGTGACCCCATGGACTGCAGCCTAACAGGCTCTTCCGTCCATGAGATTTTCCAGGCAAGAGTACTGGAGTGGGGTGCCATTGCCTTCTCCCATATCTATTCACAAGCCTGCCTAAATCATTGACTTCTAGCCACC
>NW_011419671.1:0-609 GCF_000754665.1 Bison bison bison | reverse complement strand
CCCACTTTAGGAATTGGAGTTCGAAACGGTACTTGTCACCCTTGATCGCGACCCACAAAGTGCCCCGACATCCCGGTCTCCCTCGAGAGGAACCACCGTAGTTTTCCGGCACCACTTCCTCTGACGCCTCTTCTACCCTCCTGATCTGGACAGGAGGGTCGACTCCTCTGCTTTGTCTGGAAGGTCGTTCCCGACCTTCCGGTCGCACCTCAGGATGAGGCCGGTCTCACGACGACATTCCAGACGTGGCCTCGTGGGTGTTCCACATTCCGAAGGACCCCGATTACCCGGTCCCCTCTTGATAAGAACCCGATGCCCGGACACCTCTTCGAACTCCACCCTGTGAATGAAGTCAACACGAAGGGGCAGTGACTCGCCCGTGCATCATCGGGAAAAGACCCCCAGGTTCCAAATACCGCTCGACAAGTGGCCTGTCTCCCCGGGAACACCTCGAGAGGCAAGTGGAGTTTCATGCCTCAACCCAAGACGAGGCCTGACTCTCCTGTCCCAAGTCTGCAGGGACCTTGCGATCGGAGTCTGAAGTCACAGGAACCCTGAGGTTCCTGCCTCAACTGGAGATGAGGCCCTCTTCCAATGCACCAAACCCAG
>NW_011419670.1:0-612 GCF_000754665.1 Bison bison bison | reverse complement strand
AACCCAAGACGAGGCCTGTCTCTCCTGTCCCAAGTCTGCAGGGACCCTGCGATCGGAGTCTGAAATCAGAGGAACCCTGAGGTTCCTGCCTCAACTGGAGATGAGGCCCTCTTCCAATGCACCAAACCCAGTGGAGTCCCGAGAGGCCCCTCCCAACTCCAGTTTCCCTGACTTCTCAGAGCCACCATGAGAAGCCCCCTGAGGTCACCTGCACAAGTCGAGGGAACCCAGGGTCTCCTGCCTCAACCTGAGAAAGATCTCGAGAGACCTTCTTCAACAAGTCTCGAGGCCAGATTCCCTACCATGACTCGAGAGCAATGACGCGCTCCCCCTCGCCACTCGCATGGAGACCCGACTTCCTGGCGCCCCACGAGAGGCTCACTGACTCGCCGTCGTACCTCGTGAGAAAGCGCACACTGGGGCCGCCGCTCGAGAACAGCCCCGAGACTCCCCCGTCATCGCGAGATGAGGGCCTTCTTCTCCTGCATGGCGTGGAGACCAATCTCACGACCTCTCTCCAAAAGCCTCAGGAGGCTTGACTCCCTTTAGTCCACCCAGTGAGCTCCAAGAGATACCCGTCGCGACTCGAGAGCAGAGCGGGGTTCTTTGCTT
>NW_011419669.1:0-596 GCF_000754665.1 Bison bison bison | reverse complement strand
GGATTTATCACAGGATATTTTTGTTTTAATTGGAGGATATGTGCTCTCTAATGTTGTGTTGGTTTCTGCTGTACAACAATGTGCATCAGTCATATGTAGACATATATCCCCTCCCTCTTGGATCACAGAGCACTGAGAGCACTGAGCTGAGCTCCCTGTAGCTTCCCACTAGCTATTTATTTTACACATGGTAGTATATACATATATATATATAGCTTCCAATACTCCTTAAGGAAAAATCTGATACATATGTCAATATTTATGTTCAAGGATTTTCTCCACAGCATTACAATAGTAACAAGTTGAAAACAAACCGTATGTCCTACAATGTTGTTGCTATTTAGTCGTTAAGTCATAGCCCACCAGGCTCCTCTGTCCATAGGACTTCCCAAACAAGAACACCGAAGTGGGTTGCCATTTCTTACTCCAGGGGATCTTCCTGACCCAGGGATTGAACCTGCATCTCCTGCACTGGCAGGTGGATTCTTTACCATTGAGACACGAGGGAAGCACATATCCTACAACAGTGAGTTATATAAATAAATTCTGGTTCATTCACTGGATGGAATTCTATAAACTATGAAAAAATAAAAATT
>NW_011419668.1:0-816 GCF_000754665.1 Bison bison bison | reverse complement strand
CCACCCTCGTCCCTCTCCCACAGAGTCCAAAAGACTGTTCTATACATCTGTGTCTCTTTTGCTGTCTCGCACACAGGGTTATCGTTACCATCTTTCTAAATTCCATATATATGCGTTAATATACTGTATTGATGTTTTTCTTTCTGGCTTACTTCACTCTGTATAATAGGCTCCAGTTTCATGCACCTCATTAGAACTGATTCAAATGTATTCTTTTTAATGGCTGAGTAATACTCCATTGTGTAGTACCACTAGCTTTCTTATCCATTCATCTGCTGAATGCACATCTAGGTTGCTTCCATATCCTGGCTAATTATAAACAGTGCTGTGATGAACATTGGGGTACTACGTGTCTCTTTCAATTCTGGTTTCCTCAGTGTGTATGCCAGCAGTGGGTATTTCTGGTATCTATTAAGGTCTAGTTTCTTTTTTTTATTTTTTTAATTTTATTTTATTTTTAAACTTTACATAATTGTATTAGTTTTACCAAATATCAAAATGAATCCGCCACAAGTATACATGTGTTCCCCATCCTGAACCCTCCTCCCTCCTCCCTCCCCATACCATCCCTCTGGGTCGTCCCAGTGCACTAGCCCCAAGCATCCAGTATCGTGCATCGAACCTGGACTGGCAACTCGTTTCTTACATGATATTTTACATGTTTCAATGTTATTCTCCCAAATCTTCCCACCCTCTCCCTCTCCCACAGAGTCCATAAGACTGTTCTATACATCAGTGTCTCTTTTGCTGTCTCGTACACCGGGTTATTGTTACCATCTTTCTAAATTCCATATATATGCGTTAGTATACTGTATT
>NW_011419667.1:0-647 GCF_000754665.1 Bison bison bison | reverse complement strand
GCACAGCACGGCTGCTGTAATTATATTACATTAGCAAGTAATGCTCAAAATTCTTTTAAGCCAGGCTTCAACAGTACTTGAACCATAAACCTCTAGATGGTCAACCTGGATTTATAAAAGGCAGAGGAACCAGAAATCAAATTGCCAACATCTGTTGGATCATCAAAAAAGCAAGAGAGTTCCAGAAAAAAACATCTACTTTTGTTTTATTGACTATGCCAAAGCCTTTGACTATGTGGATCACAACAAAGTGTGGAAAATTCTGAAAGAGATGGGAATACCAGACCACTGGACCTGCTTCCTGAGAAATCTATATGCAGGTCAGAAGCAACAGTTAGAACTGAACATGGAACACCAGACTGGTTCAGAATCAGGAAAGGCGTATGTCAAGACAATGTACTGTCACCCTGCTTATTTAACTTATATGCAGAGCACATCATGCGAAATACCAGGCTGGAGAAAGCACACGCTGGAATCAAGATTGCTGGGAGAAATATCAATAACCTCAGATATGCAGATGATCCTTATGGCATAAAGCAAAGAATTAAAGAGGCTCTTGATGAAAGTGAAAGAGGAGAGTGAAAAAGTTGGCTTAAAACTCAACATTCAGAAAACTAAGATCATTGCATCTGGTCCCATCGCTTCAT
>NW_011419666.1:0-653 GCF_000754665.1 Bison bison bison | reverse complement strand
CCTGTTCGGTCGCCACCTGCCGGGGACCAGCCCCAACTGATCCGGGGTATTCGAAGGAGAGATGGCCTAGGCGACTATTTATATGCTAATCAGAGATGTCAAGAAGAATAATATGAGGAGAGCTCAGTAGGAAAATTCGGTGGAGAAAAGAGACTGAGGAGCTTGGTTTACGCGGAAGACCAATCAAACTTCAAGACAAGAAGTTTGCACCACTGACGTAGGCCGCAGGCGCCCTCTCGAATAGCGAAAGGTGCCTCACCCTAGACACCTTCTCGAGTGGGTCTCCGCAGCCCAGGCATAATTAGGAAGCGTGGTGGGTTCCGCGCTCCAGATGGAGACTCAGCTGGAAGTTAAAGGGAAGAATGACAAGGAACTTGATGAATTGGAGCTGGAAGTTAACTCTTTGACAGAGAGAGCGAGATGGTGGTGGGGGACAGCCCCCAGTGAAATCAGAGGTGAGAGCACAAAGCAATACAGGAGGCAGACTCCGGTTTTTTTGGGGGAGAGATGCTCGAGAATATCCGGGTGGATTCCTGAGGCCCGATCCCGCATTTGCGTATGCCGAGCCTCCTTCCTCATGACCTTTGTCCAGAGTGGAATGCCTCCCCGGCTCCCGGCACATGATCAGTGCATGCTCAGTCACGATATCAGTG
>NW_011419665.1:0-549 GCF_000754665.1 Bison bison bison | reverse complement strand
CAAGGTGTCACTCCTCGAAACTGAGCCATGAGGCCTCGCTGACAGACAGCTGGAATAGACAGCTGAGAGAAGAAGAAATTTTCTTTTTTCCCCCAAGGGATTCAATGGTTGGCTAGTTTTCAGTAGAGAGAAATGGTAATTTGCTACGGAAACGTTTCTGTCCTAGACTTGGCCTCCCCCAAGCCACGCCCATGCTCCACTCTGTGGGACACTTTGTTGGAAGGAAAATACCCTAGGGTCAAGAGATTTGATGGTGCCCAGGCCCACACTTCCCACACACCTACCCTCCAAGTTAAGAGTTGAAAGGATACCAAAACATGAAGCATGTTCACCTACTACCTCTTGGTGTCTATTTCCTTCCCGTATATACACACTCGCCAGGTTTGGTCACGATGAAGGCCCATTAGCTCCTGGTGATTTGTGAGCTGGAATATGGGAGACACAGGGCATTAGGGGGCCCAGGCTGGGCAGTCATGTCCCTTGGGGGTCGCTTGGCGGCATCAGAGCCACCCAAACGCTCCACAACAGCTACCTTGGAATCTTCTTACT
>NW_011419664.1:0-537 GCF_000754665.1 Bison bison bison | reverse complement strand
AATAGCTGTGAAAAGAAGAGAAGTGAAAAGCAAAGGAGAAAAGGATAGATATAAGCATCTGAATGCAGAGTTCCAAAGAATAGCAAGAAGAGATAAGAAAGCCTTCTTCAGTGATCAATGCAAAGAAATAGAGGAAAACAACAGAATGGGAAAGACTAGAGATCTCTTCAAGAAAATTGGAGAGAGAGAAAAAAAAGAAAATTAGAGATACCAAAGGAACATTTCAGGCAAAGATGTGCTCGATAAAGGACAGAAATGGGATGGACCTAACAGAAGCAGAAGATATTAAGAAGAGATGGCGAAGCAGAAGATATTAAGAAGAGATGGCAAGAATACACAGAAGAACTGTACAAAAAAGATCTTCATGACCCAGATAATCACGATGGTGTGATCACTGACCTAGAGCCAGACATCCTGGAATGTGAAGTCAAATGGGCCTTAGAAAGCATCACAATGAACAAAGCTAGTGGAGGTGGTAGAATTCCAGTTGAGCTATTCCAAATCCTGAAAGATGATGCTATGAAAGTGCTGCACTCA
>NW_011419663.1:0-923 GCF_000754665.1 Bison bison bison | reverse complement strand
TAGACCTCATCTAGGCTTGTGTCCAGAAGCCAATGTTCCTCTCCAGGGGGCGACCGGGGGTCTCGGGGTTGCATTCCAGACGCACCCGGGGAGACAGGCATTCATCTCGAGTGGAAGCAAAGAACCCCGCTCTGCTCTCGAGTCGCGACGGCTATCTCTTGGAGCTCACTGGGTGGACTAAAGGGAGTCAAGCCTCCTGAGGCGTTTGGAGAGAGGTCGCGAGGTTGGCCTCTAGGTCATGCAGGAGACGAAGGCCCTCATCTCCGCGATGACGGGGGCGTCTCGGGGTGGTGCTCGAGCGGCGGCCCCAGGGTGCGGTTTCTCACGAGGTACGACGGCGAGGTCAGTGAGCCTCTCGTGGGGCGCCAGGGAAGTCGGGTCTCCATGCGAGTGGCGAGGGGGTGCGCGTCATTGCTCTCGAGTCATGGTAGGGGAACCTGGCCTCGAGACGTGTTGAAGAAGGTCTGTCGAGGTCTTTCTCGGGTCGAGGCAGGAAACCCTGGCTTCCCTCGACTTGTGCAGGTGACCTCAGGGGGCTTCTCATGGTGGCTCTGAGAAGTCAGGGAAGCTGGAGGTGGGAGGGGCCTCTCGGGACTCCACGGGGTTTGGTGCATTGGAAGAGGGCCTCATCTCCAGTTGAGGCAGGAACCTCAGGGTTCCTCTGATTTCAGACTCCGATCGCAGGGTCCCTGCAGACTGGGGACAGGAGAGTCAGGCCTCGTCTTGGGTTGAGGCATGGAACTCCGCTCGCCTCTCGAGGTGTCCCCGGGGAGAGAGGCCACTTGTCGAGCTGTATTTGGAACCTGGGGGTTCCTAAGGTAGGGAAGCATACTGGCTATTGTTAACTTGTTTCTTTGCACTTGCAAGTTTATATCCACACAAAGGACACAGTTTTTAAAAGGTCAGCTAGTAGAGTGACTGAA
>NW_011419662.1:0-553 GCF_000754665.1 Bison bison bison | reverse complement strand
AAAGTTACTTTTTGTTTGTGAGCACAAAGGTACTTACCAAAATTCATATTCCTAGAGAAGAAATCTTGTAGTTTTGCACGTGTGCGTTTCCTCTCAGGGATGTTACTGTGTACATGCACATGTGTGTGCACACATGGGCATAGAAGTCCCTGCCAGTGTGCTTGTGAGTATGAGCTTCCGGAATTGACCTAGCCAGGTGATGGAAGTTGGATAGCAAAAACATGAAGGTGTTAGAGAAAGGTACATATGCTCTGGCCAGCAGAAGCACTGAAGCCAGGGATTCGATCTCCGTTATCTCACTGAGCAAACACGTTCTAAGTGGGATCACAGGGGTGCACCCAGGATGTCTGGCAGAAAGTAGAGGCAGGAAAAAAGAGCCTGGGGAATGTGCAGAGATAAGTCCACTATATCTGCAGTTTATGAAAAGTAGAAATGTACCAGGAAGGAGAAACTGTACTTAATTAATTGAGATATCTAGCTAAGGAGATTTCCAGCCAAACAGCCAAAAGTGCTTCCTAGTTTCTTCTTGCTGCCTATAGTAAAATATAAAGGG
>NW_011419661.1:0-518 GCF_000754665.1 Bison bison bison | reverse complement strand
AATGCAGCCTGGGGCGCTTCCTTCCCCTCGGAAAGAGCTCTCCCTGCGGGAGGCTTTGGCAGTGTGCACACCCACAGCCCCTAAGCCCTCTGCAGGGACGCCTGGCTCCTAGGTCCGAAGGGAAGGCGAGAGCTGAGCTGAGGCACCAGTCAGGCACCAGTCACGTCTCCCACAGTCCCGCAGCCTGCTCCTTCCCGGGCGCGAACGCTAGAAGCTGGGCAGGGCTTGGGGAGGCTCGCCCAGGCCAGAGCAGCCTCTGGGCCGGGGCTCTGTGCTATCGCGCCTGGGCGCAGAGCTGGAGCTCCGCCGGTGTGGAAGCTCACTCGGTCCTTCCCAATAACACGCTTACAAGCACCCGCCAGCAGCCAGCCTCTTCTCACCCGCGTTCCGGGCATTGGGCTCCAAACTGGGACCAAAGTACTGCCCGGAGCTCACTGATCAGGGGCTGGTTCCCCTGCGCTGCGGCTGTGCTAGGGAGCCCAAACGCACAGGGGAAGCCCGCACAGCACATCCACCTG
>NW_011419660.1:0-605 GCF_000754665.1 Bison bison bison | reverse complement strand
AAGGAGCTGTGGCTGCGCGGGCGCAGGAGGGCCTAGAGGAGCTACCCATAGTTGAAGGGTCAGGAAGGGTGGTGGTGAGGAGATACCCCTCATCCAAGGTAAGAAGCATGGCTGCACTTTGCTGGAGCAGCCGTGAAGAGATACCCCATGACCAAGGTAAGAGAAACCCAAGTAAGACGGTAGGTGTTGCAAGAGGGCATCAGAGGGCAAACACACTGAAACCATACTCACGGAAACTAGTCAATCTAATCACACTAGGACCATCGCCTTGTCTAACTCAATGAAACTAAGCCATGCCCGTGGAGCAACCCAAGATGGGCGAGTCATGGTGGAGAGATCTGACAGAATGTGGTCCACTGGAGAAGGGAATGGCAAATCACTTCAGTATTCTTGCCTTGAGAACCCTATGAACAGTATGAAAAGGCAAAATGACAGGATACTGAAAGAGGAACTCCCCAAATCAGTAGGTGCCCAATATGCTACTGGAGATCAGTGGAGAAATAACTCCAGAAAGAATGAAGGGATGGAGCCAAGGCAAAAAGAATACCCAGCTGTGGATGTGACTAGTGATAGAAGCAAGGTCCAATGCTGTAAAGAGCAATATT
>NW_011419659.1:0-916 GCF_000754665.1 Bison bison bison | reverse complement strand
GTCATCAGTGTACCGTCTGGAAAATCAGGATACGAAAATGAGATTGTGCATTTCTGTGCTTTGGAGTTGTGTGTTCCTAGTCAGTTAAGATAATTAAGAAGTTTAATGATTCCAGATTCTTGCCTAGGAAAACACTAACATCACTGCTTGCCATATTTGTATTTTGTGGTTAACAGGATCCTTTTTACCACGATATATGTTTCACTCATGTATTTTCCACTTTAAAGAAATTTCTGTGTATACTGGCTCTGCCCCTACAGCTTCAGAACACTCCTCTTAAAACTGTATGAAAGACCATTTACCAGGCTATGGCCCTTGAGTTTGTTTGAATATTTTTTTCCAATTTTAGTATATAATTTGTTGGGTATTTTCATCAATATGGTATAATTTCCTTCAAAGGAAAAAAAAATAGTAGTTTGACTTCAAGTATGAAACGTTGTACTGAAAGTTATCTCTTACTTAATCATGACATATGATCAGTGAGTCCACATAATAAGGAATGACAATTGGAACCTTTAAGCAGAAACTAGGGCTTCCCTGGTAGGTCACCTGCTTAACTGCTGCAATGCAGTTTGATTTCTGGTTTGGAAGGATTATCTGGACAAGCAACAGGTCACTCACTCCCATATTCTTTAGGCTTCCTTGGAGGTGCAGATGTAAAAAATTCACCTGCTATAAGAGATCTGCTGGAAGAGTGGCCTGACAACCCACTCCAGTATTCTTGCCTGGAAAACTCCCATAGACAGAGGAGCTTGATGGGCTATTTTCCAGAGGTCACAAAAAGTCAGACATAACTGTGAGACTAAGCAGACCAGAAGCCAAAATAGATTTTTAAAAAATGCTTGAAAAGCTTGAAGTTTGGAGGTCTGCCTTAGAAAGAGTATTTTAACCCTGAAAAAAATACATTAAGCAATGA
>NW_011419658.1:0-529 GCF_000754665.1 Bison bison bison | reverse complement strand
GCTTGGCAAATAAGATCATCTATTTCACTTTTCTAAATTCTTCATACAAGAGATATAATAAGATGTTTGTTTTTCTCTTTCTGATGTACTTCACTCTCTATGACAGTCTCCAGGTCCATCCACATCTCTGCAAATGGTAAAAGTTTGTTTCTTTTTATGGATGAGTAATATTCCATTGTATATACAGTCTCTAGGTCTTTCCACATCTCTGCAAATGGTACAATTTTGTTTCTTTTTATGGATGAGTGATACCCCATTGTATATATGTACCACCTATTTATTCATCCCTCTGTTGATGGACATTTAGGGGTCCTGCTAACCAACTTGGCAAGTGACTTGCGTGCTGGCCAGTGGAGAGCTGGACAGTGAGTTCCTTCAGAGAAGGGAAAGGTGTTTTATTTTTCTTTGTATCTCAATTCTCCTCATCTTTGTACCCCGGACATGCCTTCTGCTTACTTAGCATTCAGTGCTTTTGTTGCATGGGTTTGACTTCCATGTTCACACCTGTGAACAACCGGGTTGCCTCTAT
>NW_011419657.1:0-524 GCF_000754665.1 Bison bison bison | reverse complement strand
ACGTGTTGAAGAAGATCTCTCGAGGCCTTTCTCGGGTTGAGGCAGGACACCCTGGGGTCCCTCGACTTGTGCAGGTGACCTCAGGGGGCTTCTCATGGTGGCTCAGAGAAGTCAGGGAATCTAGAGGTGGGAGGGGCCTCTCGGCACTCCACTGGGTTTGGTGCATTGGAAGAGGGCCTCATCTCCAGTTGAGGCAGGAACCTCAGGGTTCCTCTGATTTCAGACTCCGATCCCAGGGTCCCAGCAGACTTGGGAAATGAGAGTCAGACCTCGTCTTGGGTTGAGGCATGGAACTCCGCTTGCCTCTCGAGGTGTTCCCGGGGAGACAGGCCACTTGTCGAGCGGTATTTGGAACCTGGGGTCTTTTCCCGACGATGCACGGACGAGTCATTGCCCCTTCGTGTTGACTTCCTTCACAGGGTGGAGTTCAAAGAGGTGTCTGGGTATCGGATTCTTATCAAGAGGGGACCGGGAAATCGGGGTCCTTCGGAATGTGGAACCACCCACGAGGCCACGTCTGGAAT
>NW_011419656.1:0-567 GCF_000754665.1 Bison bison bison | reverse complement strand
TTGGGGAGCGAGCTCCGCCCGTGGCAAAGGTCATGAGGAAGGAGGCTTGACATACGCAAAGGCGGGATCAAGCCTCAGGAGTCTCCCTGGAAATTCTCGAGCAATCTACCCCCAAAACCAGAGTCTGCCTACTTTCTGCTTTGTGCTTTCACCTACACCTCTGACTTTACGAGGGGCTGTCCCCTACTACCTCTCTGAAAAAAGAGTTAGCTTACAGCTCCAGTTAATAATTCCTGGGTGTGACAGTGTTTCAACCTACAAACTCCCTTGGAAGTCCTCTAGCCTGCCTGAATAGGTTTTTCCGGCCACATGTGATTGCTCAGAGCCTCCAAACTGTGAGAGGCATGGGATGTTCTAAACTGTCTAAATACAGATTCCTTTGAGCAGTTAAAAGATTGATTAGAAATTGTATTGGTGAAGGGATTTTCACTTGTTGGGCCAATGTTTGCTGCTAAGTCTCCATATCCCTTACCTGCTGTGTCCCTGGCAGTGTATTGATTAATATAATTGGAGTAAATAGTAGCTTTAATGTTTGTAACCTGGGACCCTTGAATTAATTCTTTTTCT
>NW_011419655.1:0-600 GCF_000754665.1 Bison bison bison | reverse complement strand
GGGCAGAAGACTGTGCAGTGATGACTGACAATAGCAATTTTACTATTCCGACTACACTTTGTGCTATGATTTAATCAGCCATGACATTGTTTTTAACTTCTTTTCCTCCCGTTGGCTCAGAAATCTTATGTGTGGAACAAATATACAAACAAAATGGAAAAGAGTGTGCTGGTATGATTGCAAAAAAATGGTATGGAAATAGGAAGACCCTGCTGTTTTCAACAAGAAGGATTTTGGCCACACAAGGTTTATTTCTATTTCTCCAGGTGTGAGGGGAAATATTGTTTAATTATCTGAATGATTAATGTGCTGACACACTGATCTATACCACTGTTTTTGACCATTGTTTCTTTAAAAGAACAAAAAGTTCCAGAAACCTTGGGAAAGTGATTCCAGTTGAGAGACATTAATTGAAGACACAATTCTTAATCTAATGAAATATTTAAAATTCTGAATTAGCACTATAAATGAGAAGTTTATATGTTTAACTATTAAAAATAAGTTTTAGGGTTATCATCCAAATAAAACCAAAAATATCATGGCTTCTTTTTGAATTTGATCCTGGTTCTGTATCATGGATCTCCAGTTTGCCTATACAAA
>NW_011419654.1:0-815 GCF_000754665.1 Bison bison bison | reverse complement strand
GTCGCTAAGAGTCGGACATGACTGAGCGACTTCACTTTCAATTTTCACTTTCATGCATTGGAGAAGGAAATAGCAACCCACTCCAGTGTTCTTGCCTGGAGAATCCCAGGGACGGGGAGCCTGGTGGGCTGCCATCTATGGGGTTGCACAGAGTTGGACACGACTGAAGTGACTTAGCAGCAGCAGATAGTAAATACCTACATTGGCTTGATTCTTTCATGATTCTAGACCTATTCTGAACATTTTTTTATCAAGGCAGTATTTCCACTTACAATAGTTCCTCCATTGTCTAAATTTTTTAGATAAAGATTCTCCTGAAATGATTACAATTAGGTCTCATTTAATGAACATTTATTCTATGTCCATAAATGTGCATTTTGCATACAGTGTCCCATTTAATCTTCACAACATCTAACTGAAAAAAACTGAGTTCCTCCTGTCACTGGGAAGAAAACAAAAACTCTGAAAATATGCTGTAAAACTGTTTATCCTGGCTTTGCTTTCCTCTCTTTTTGCCTCCAGAAACTTGCTCCAATTCATTCTCTTGTTCCAGTCACCCTGGCCTTCTTCCAGTTTACCAAAGCCACCATTCTTCAGACCCTAGGATATTTGCACAGACTGTTTCCTCAGTTGGACATTGTTTCTCTCTCACTTTGCTATCTCTTTTAGATCTCAACTAAAGGATAGCTTTGTAGACAAGCTCTCCCTGCCTTCCCTGTACCAGTCAGTACCCTTAGTTATGCTTCATAGAACCACACTCCTTTACTGTCAAGCCCTGAGCTCAGAATATAGTTACACCTTTATTACAAGGATTA
>NW_011419653.1:0-557 GCF_000754665.1 Bison bison bison | reverse complement strand
CATTAATTACTATGATCAAATTAGTTTGGAATATTTGTAGTCTTTCCTTCAGTATCAGAAGATACTACAGCCCTAATAATAATGCAGGATTTTCCAAACTGAAATCCTGAAACAGAATAGCTCACCACATTCTAAAAGCACTGCTACGCCTATAAAGCTAACAACAGTATTTTTCACAGAGCTAGAACAAATAATATTTCACAATTCATATGGAAATACAAAAAAACTGGAATAGTCAAAGCAATGTTGAGAAAGAAGAATGGAACTGGAAGAATCAACCTGCCTGACTTCAGGCTCTACTACAAAGCCACAGTCATCAAGACAGTATGGTACTGGCACAAAGACAGAAATATAGATCAATGGAACAAAATAGAAAGCCCAGAGATAAATCCACGCACATATGGACACCTTATCTTTGACAAAGGAGGCAAGAATATAAAATGGATTAAAGGCACTCTCTTTAACAAGTGGTGCTGGGAAAACTGGTCAACCAACTACTTGTAAAAGAATGAGATTAGAACACTTTCTAACACCCTACACACAAAAAGACACAAAAT
>NW_011419652.1:0-725 GCF_000754665.1 Bison bison bison | reverse complement strand
GAAAGCTTCCAGGTCTAGGTTCCAGACCACCAGCACACACAGTCAGTAGCCAACGGAGTGGATTCCAGGAATACGCATTGTTCACCGGCATTACCGTTGATATAGTTGCTGCACACTCAATGCAGTGGGCAGGGCCTGGATTGTCCACTGGGTCTCATGTGGAATGGAAAGAAGGGCTCCCCCCCCTCACCCCCACACACACACACCACCCACCCGCACTGTTGACAGCCTTGTGATGAGAAACGGTCCCCGAAACAAGAATCAGACAAACCAGAGAAGCCCAGATGATAGTCCTTGAGATGAAGGAACTAAGCAGCTGGTTGCGATGGCACCAAGGGGAGAGGTTGCTCTTGTGTCTGCCCCTCTACTCCTTTCTTCCTGGACGTCTTAGGGTTTTGTCATGGAGATTTGAAATAAAGTGCAGAAAAGTCATATGTGTTGAATCAAGAATTTGCATTTAACCATCTCTCAAAAAGGAAGAGAGCTTCACCTGCACATGTTTCTTTCAAAAACGTCAATTGCTTTTCAATTCTGGGGTTTCTCTCTTGCCTTGTTCAGTTAGCCTTAACAGTAAAAATCAACGAAAACTACATAAAGATTCAAAGATACCAACAAAGGACAGCTTCTGTTTTTGAAATCATCTTTCCATTTAGTAGAACACGAGCTCTATTCTTTGTATTTTGCCTAGGGAATTAGCAATGTCCTGGTTCAGATGGCAAGGCATC
>NW_011419651.1:0-587 GCF_000754665.1 Bison bison bison | reverse complement strand
GCCTGTAGGCTGCAGGCCATGGGCTGGCCAAGAGTCAGACACGACTGAGCGACTTCACTTTCACTTTTCACTTTCATGCATTGGAGAAGGAAATGGCAACCCACTCCAGTGTTCTTGCCTGGAGAATCCCAGGGACAGGGGAGTCTGGTGAGCTGCCATCTATGGGGTCGCACAGGGTCGGACACGACTGAAGCAACTTAGCAACAGCAGCAGCTCAGGAAATTAAAGGAGTGTAGAAATTCTATATACTGTAGCTAGTTTCACTGGGGCGGGGGCTGGGGAACTGTGCCTTGCTATCTTATGTAGCCATTAGTATCGAAACTGGGACCTTGGACTTCCCTAGTGGTCAAGTGGTTAAGAATCCTCCTGCCAGTTTGATACTGGGGGCACCAGTTTGATCCCTGATCCAGGAAGATCCCACATGCTTCGGGACAGCTGAGCCCAGGTACCACAACTACTGAAGCCTCTATTCCCTAGAGTCTGTGTTCTGCAACAAGAGAAGCTGCTGCAATGAGAAGCCCGCACACTGCAACTAGAGAGTAGCCCCCATCAACTGCAGCTAGAGAAAGCCTGCACTCAGCAGTGAA
>NW_011419650.1:0-676 GCF_000754665.1 Bison bison bison | reverse complement strand
AGCATAATCACAGACAAAATATGTAACCTCAACTTCTTCATCTATAAAATGAGCAATACTGTAATTAACTCCGAGATCTGCTATAAAGATGTGATGAGTTCACTCATGTAACAGCTTAGAACACAAAGAGTTGGACATGACTGAGCAATTTTCACTAGGACAGAAAGTGAAAGTGAAAGTGGCTCAGTTGTGTCCCACACTTTGTGACCTCATGGACTATACAGCCCATGGAATTCTCCAGGCCAGAATACTGGAGTGGATAGCCGTTCCCTTCTCCAGGGCATTTTCCCAACCCAGGAATTGAACCCAGGTCTCCTGCATTTCTGGTGCATTCTTTACCAGCCCTGCCACTGGGGAAGCCCTTTGGACAGACACTGGTATATGTTAAGAAAAAACATTTAGTAAACATTCATTGTCATTGACATTATATTTGTCATATCAATGGGTATATTGTATTATTCTTACTATACATTTTGAGCTTACTTAAAATATGTAATATTGTAACATGGGATAAAGATAGATAGATAAGACATAGCATACTTTCCCTGCTGTAAACAATCTGTTCTTTCTTACCTGAAGGCTGTAGTTTACAGAGAAACATTCTATCATTAAGCAAATCTTTCTCTCTGGTCTGGATTGAGCTGACTTCCCCACATTTCTGAAGATAAATGTTCTG
>NW_011419649.1:0-535 GCF_000754665.1 Bison bison bison | reverse complement strand
TGTATTCTTTTTAATGGCTGAGTAATACTCCATTGTGTATATGTACCACAGCTTTCTTATCCATTCATCTGCTGATGGACATCTAGGTTGTTTCCATGTCCTGGCTATTATAAACAGTGCTGTGATGAACATTGGGGTACTCGTGTCTCTTTCCCTTCTGGTTTCCTCAGTGTGTATGCCCAGCAGTGGGGTTGCTGGATCATAAGGCAGTTCTATTTCCAGTTTTTTAAGGAATCTCCACACTGTTCTCCATAGTGGCTGTACTACTTTGCATTCCCACCAAAAGTGTAAGAGGGTTCCCTTTCCTCCACACCCTCTCCAGCATTTATTATTTGTAGACTTTTGGATCGCAGCCATTCTGATTGGTGTGAAATGGTACCTCATAGTGGTCTTGATTTGCATTTCTCTGATAATGAGTGATGTTGAGCATCTTTTCATGTGTTTGTTAGCCATCTGTACGTCTTCTTTGGAGAAATGTCTATTTAGTTCTTTGGCCCTATTTTTTGATTGGGTCTATTTATTTTTCTGGTAGTTG
>NW_011419648.1:0-541 GCF_000754665.1 Bison bison bison | reverse complement strand
GTCAGTGATGCCATCCATCCATCTCATCCTCTGTCGTCCCCTTCTCCTCCTGCCCCCAATCTCTCCCAGCATCAGAGTCTTTTCCAATGAGTCAACTCTTCGCATGAGTGGCCAAAGTACTCGGAGTTTCAGCTTTGCATTACTCCTTCCAAGACACCCAGGGCTGATCTCCTTCAGAATGGACTGGTTGGATCTCCTTGCAGTCCAAGGGACTCTCAAGAGTCTTCTCCAACACCACAGTTCAAAGCATCAATTCTTCGGTACTCAGCTTCTTCACAGTCCAACTCTCACATCCGTACATGACCACAGGAAACCATAGCCTTGACTAGACGAACCTTTGTTGGCAAAGTACGTCTCTGCTTTTGAATATGCTATCTAGGTTGGTCATAACTTCCTTCCAAGGAGTAAGAGTCTTTAATTCATGGCTGCAGTCACCATCTGCAGTGATTTGGAGCCCAAAAAACAAGTCTGACACTGTTTCCACTGTTTCCCCATCTATTTCCCATGAAGTGATGGGACCAGATGCCATGATCTTCGTTAG
>NW_011419647.1:0-538 GCF_000754665.1 Bison bison bison | reverse complement strand
TTATTCAGATATGAAGGAGAAATCAAATGGTTTAAGCAAAAGTTTTAAGCAGTCATTAACATGAAACTGCTAAACTCTTAATGATGTGGTGAAACTGGGACACTGAGTTCATATGTCATCAGATTTGCAAAACTCATCAGTGGACATGAGTTTGGAAAAGGACAGTTTTCATTCACACCAAAGGTAGGTAAGGCCAAAGAATGTTCAAACAAGCATGCGCGGTTGCTCCTTTCACATGTTAGCTGGGTAAAACTCAAAATTCTACACAGTACATAAATTAAGAACTTTCAAGGGGAAAGCTCGACTTGGAAACAATACATGAACCAGAGAACAATTTGGAAACATTCATTGGATCCTAGAGGGAACCAGGACTTTCAGAAAATCATTTACTTCTGCTTCAGTGACTCCACTAAAGACATTGACTGTGTATATCACAGTAAACTGTGAACAGTTTGAAAGAGACAGGAATCATGGACCTTCTAACCTGTCACATGAGAAATGTGTATGCCATTCAAGATGTAAGAGTTGGAACAAGACA
>NW_011419646.1:0-888 GCF_000754665.1 Bison bison bison | reverse complement strand
ACCCTGAGGTTCCTGCCTCAACTGGAGATGAGGCCCTCTTCCAATGCACCAAACCCAGTGGAGTGCCGAGAGGCCCCTCCCACCTCCAGTTTCCCTGACTTCTCAGAGCCACCATGAGCAGCCCCCTGAGGTCACCTGCACCAGTCGAGGGACCCCAGGGTGTCCTGCCTCAACCCGAGAAAGACCTCGAGAGACCTTCTTCAACACGTCTCGAGGCCAGATTCCCTACTATGACTTGAGAGAAATGACGCGCTCCCCGTCGCCATTCGCATGGAGACCCGACTTCCTTGGCGCCCCACGAGAGACTCACTGACCTCGCCGTCGTACCTCGCGAGAAACCGCACACTGGGGCCCCGCTCGAGAACAACCCCGAGCCCTCCCCCGTCACTCGCGACTTGAGGGCCTTCGCTCCTGTATGGCCTAGACGACCAATCTCTCGACCTCTCTCCAAACGCCTCAGGAGGCTTGACTCCCTTTAGTCCACCCAGTGAGCTCCCAAGAGATACCCGTCGCGACTCGAGAGCAGAGCGGGGTCTTTGCTTCCACTCGAGATGCATGCCTGTCTCCCCGGGTGCGTCTGGAATGCAACCCCGAGATCCCTTTCGCCCCTGGAGAGGAACACTGGATTCTGGACACAAGCCTAGATGAGGTCTATTGGCCCTGCAGTCACTCGAGAGCAATCCCCAGCTTTCCTTCGCAACTCGAATGGAAGATTGGACTTCCCTGGGCCAACACAAGAGGCATCCTGAACTTCCCCGTCGTAACTCGAGAATCCTGCCGCAACTCGAAGAAAATCCACGTCGGTTCCCCCGTCATCGCAAGATGAACGTCCCTTTCCCGCTACAGTGTCTCAGGAGAAGTCCCACGTGAGGTATTGGAGGTCGAAAC
>NW_011419645.1:0-724 GCF_000754665.1 Bison bison bison | reverse complement strand
CTGCCTTTCATTCAAATCCATCCTGGATGGCTCCTGGCCCTCTCTTGGGGGACATAAAGACAAAGCAATTAATTCAGATCATCAAGACAGTCCTGTAAAGCTCTATGCCAGGGAAAGAATAATGAGTCAAACATAGAATTGAGGGTGTGAGGTAATAATGTCAAGTAACTTTAATAAAAGAAGAGTCAGACAAGACAAAGAGCCATGAGAGGGAACTCACAAAATACCACCAGAGTCAAAAGAGGGAGGTCTGTTCAAGTTGGGGAATCCAGAAATGATTCATGGATGAAGAAATGTTTTTGAGTGAGTTTTGAAAGAAGGACATATTTCAGGGGTTTAGATAAGCCAAGGACATTCAATCTAAAGAAAAAAAAACTTACACCTGAAAGTAACACTACACTGTAAATCAACTACACTTCAATTTAAAAAAGAAAAACAAATAAAAGAAAACATATACATAAAGAGGAGGGGCAGAGAGCACTATTGGGGAGTCCATGAATGATGATTTCTTCAAGGCCAACTGATATGTCTTCCCCCCAGGAAGCCCTCCCTGATTTTTCTGGGCTGGTTAAATACCCTCTCCAGTGCTCCCTCAGCACCTCAGGCACACTCCCACCATAGCATTAGCCAGAAGACTGTGTCACAGATTTGTCCCACCAGACTGTAAACAACTAGAAGCCAGTCAAGATCATGTTTTAGGTTTTGTATGTGATGACCCCAGCAC
>NW_011419644.1:0-915 GCF_000754665.1 Bison bison bison | reverse complement strand
AGAAGGTCTCTCGAGGTCTTTCTCGGGTTGAGGCAGGAAACCCTGGCTTCCCTCGACTTGTGCAGGTGACCTCAGGGGGCTTCTCATGGTGGCTCTGAGAAGTCAGGGAAACTGGAGGTGGTGGGGGGGCGCCTCTCGGGACTCCACGGGGTTTGGTGCATTGGAAGAGGGCCTCATCTCCAGTTGAGGCAGGAACCTCAGGGTTCCTCTGATTTCAGACTCCGATCGCAGGGTCCCTGCAGACTGGGGACAGGAGAGTCAGGCCTCGTCTTGGGTTGAGGCATGGAACTCCGCTTGCCTCTCGAGGTGTCCCCGGGGAGAGAGGCCACTTGTCGAGCGGTATTTGGAACCTGGGGGTCTTTTCCGGACGATGCCCGGGCGAGTCACTGCCCCTTCGTGTTGACTTCATTCACAGGGTGGAGTTCGGAGAGGTGTCCGGGCAGTCGGGTTCTTCCCGAAGAGGGGACCGGGAAATCGGGGTGCTTCGCAATGTGGAAGCACCCACGAGGCCACGTCTGGAATGTCGTCGTGAGACCGGCCTCATCCTGAGGTGCGACCGGAAGGTTGGGAACCCCTTCCAGTCAAAGCAGGGGAGTCGACCCTCCTGTGGAGATCAGGAGGGTAGAAGGGGCTCAGAGGAAGTGGTGCCGGAAAACCTCGGTGTTCCTCTCCAGGGAGACCGGGATGCCGGGGAACTTTGTGGGGGCGCATCAAGGGTGCCAAGTACCGTTTCGACCTCCAATTCCTAACGTGGGACTTCTCCTGAGACGCTGTAGCGGGAAAGGGCTTCATCTTGCGATGACGGGGGAACCACGTGGTTTTTCTCGAGTTGCGGCGGGATTCTCGAGTTACCACGGGGAATTCGGGATGCCTCTTGTGTTGGCCCAGGGAAGTCCAATCTTCCATTCGAGTTGC
>NW_011419643.1:0-507 GCF_000754665.1 Bison bison bison | reverse complement strand
CCTGAGAAGACACTGCCATCTTGTGGACTCAAGACCCTGATCAAAGAAATAGTTGAAGCATAGATCCTTACTATGGGAACTGATGAAAATAAAAATTTGCCACTTTAGTTAAATTAAAAATTTGAGAAGCATACGGTCCAAGTCAATGTGTGTGGGGATAGAGTGATGTCTACATGTGTGTTTTACATCAAATGGCAACGCTTGTCTGATTAGAAGCAGTTTTATCAAATGGCCACTCTCTCACACTGAAAAACCAGTCCTAAGATATTCTAGTGATAGAAATCTGGGCGAGGCTCTCATGATTCAGGGGATCTGTGTAGCTTTTCTTCATATCAGGTCAACACTTCCTATCTTATTTCCCCACTTATATTTTTAAAGAAATCTAATCTAACTCGAGTTGACTCATTAGAAAAGACTCTGATGCTGGGAGGGATTGGGGGCAGGAGGAGAAGGGGACAACAGAGGATGAGATGGCTGGATGGCATCACTGACTCAATGGACATGAGT
>NW_011419642.1:0-728 GCF_000754665.1 Bison bison bison | reverse complement strand
CACAGCCAATAAAAAGTTACAAATTAAATCAGAATTTCTAAGGGCAGGGTGTAGATACTGATACATTTTTAAAGCTCCTCAAATAATTCTAAAGTGTAGCCAGGGTTGAAAATCATCTCTCTAAGTGAAAACAAATAGATTGAAAGAGCTCCTATTTGTGGTTCTTAACCTTGGCTGCAAGTAGAATCACCTGTGGAGCATTTAGAAATTCTAAAACCACAGTTGTTGTTGTTCAGTCACTAAGTCCTGTCAGACTCCTGCAACCCCATGGACGGTAGCCCGCCAGGCTCCTTTGTCTGCAGATTTTTCAGGCAAGAATACTGGAGTGGGTCCTTCCTGACTCAAGGATGGAACCTGCATCTCCTCTCCTGCATTGGCAGGTGGATACTTTACCACTGAGCCACCTGGGAAGCCCATCCAGTCGTTTACCAAGTTCCACAGATTCTTTTTCTATTAGTGTTTCCCATTTCCATTTCTTTCTTTAGATTTCATTCCTGGTACCTGTACTGTACCATGATTCAGATCTTGAAGTAATGTCTGACTTTTAAAATATTCTTCTAAGGAGTTTCTGTACTTTGAGTCAGCTTCCCTTTGATCCCCGTTACTATGCTAAAGCACAGCCTTCTAACTCCATGTTTCCAAAACAGGAATGTGCACATGGGATCTTGAAATGCAGGTTCTGAGTTCAGTAGTCTAGGTGAGCCCTGAGGGAGCCTCCCACAAGCCTG
>NW_011419641.1:0-636 GCF_000754665.1 Bison bison bison | reverse complement strand
ACCCTGGGGCCGCCGCTCGAGACCACCCCGAGACTCCCCCGTCATCGCGGAGATGAGGGCCTTCGTCTCCTGCATGGCCTAGAGGCCAACCTCGCGACCTCTCTCCAAACGCCTCAGGAGGCTTGACTCCCTTTTAGTCCACCCAGTGAGCTCCAAGAGATACCCGTCGCGACTCGACAGCAGAGCGGGGTTCTTTTGCTTCCACTCGAGATGAATGCCTGTCTCCCCGGGTGCGTCTGGAATGCAACCCCGAGATCCCGGTCGCCCCTGGAGAGGAACATTGGCTTCTGGACACAAGCCTAGATGAGGTCTATTGGCCCTGCAGTCACTCGAGAGCAATCCCCAGCTTTCCTTCGCAACTCGAATGGAAGATTGGACTTCCCTGGGCCAACACAAGAGGCATCCCGAATTCCCCGTCGTAACTCGAGAATCCCGCCGCAACTCGAGAAAAACCACGTGGTTCCCCCGTCATCGCAAGATGAAGCCCTTTCCCGCTACAGCGTCTCAGGAGAAGTCCCACGTTAGGAATTGGAGGTCGAAACGGTACTTGGCACCCGTTGATGCGCCCCACAAAGTTCCCCGGCATCCCGGTCTCCCTGGAGAGGAACACCGAGGTTTTCCGGCACCACTTCCTCT
>NW_011419640.1:0-584 GCF_000754665.1 Bison bison bison | reverse complement strand
TGCCCGGACACCTCTCCGAACTCCACCCTGTGAATGAAGTCAACACGAAGGGGCAGTGACTCGCCCGTGCATCGTCCGGAAAGACCCCCAGGTTCCAAATACCGCTCGACAAGTGGCCTCTCTCCCCGGGGACACCTCGAGAGGCAAGCGGAGTTCCATGCCTCAACCCAAGACGAGGCCTGACTCTCCTGTCCCCAGTCTGCAGGGACCCTGCGATCGGAGTCTGAAATCAGAGGAACCCTGTGGCTCATGCCTCAACTGGAGATGAGGCCCTCTTCCAATGCACCAAATGCCGTGGAGTCCCGAGAGGCCCCCCCCCCACCTCCAGTTTCCCTGACTTCTCAGAGCCACCATGAGAAGCCCCCTGAGGTCACCTGCACAAGTCGAGGGTAGCCAGGGTTTACTGCCTCAACCCGAGAAAGACCTCGAGAGACCTTCTTCCACACGTCTCGAGGCCAGGTTCCCCTACCATGACTCGAGAGCAATGACGCGCTCCCCCTGCCACTCGCATGGAGACCCGATTCCCGGCGCCCCCACGAGAGGCTCACTGACCTCGCCGTCGTACCTCGTGAGAAACCGCACCC
>NW_011419639.1:0-621 GCF_000754665.1 Bison bison bison | reverse complement strand
ATGTGTTATCCACAGTTTGGACCCCTCAGAGAGGTTCATGCAGTTACACAGCGAAGAGAAGGAAGAAGGAGACAGAGGTGACCAGGACAAGAAAAGAGGCAATCAAAAGGAGAGAGACAGATCCAGCCAGTAATCAGTTCCCAAAGTGTTCTCCACAGCCTGGAATACACAAAGAGATTCACAGAGTGGGTAGGGAAGAAAAGGGTGAGGGAGGAGATAGAGGCGACCTGGTGGAGAAAAAGGAGAGTACGAAAAGGGGGAGAGAGCAATCAAGGCAGTGATCAAACTCCCAAGTAGAAATGGGAGTGAAGATTGGGTCTTAAATGTACAAAATTGACAACAAATACCAAAAAGCAAACATTAAAAGTCTACAGTAAAGGTTAGAGACTCCCAAATACAGTATTAAAAAACAAAGTAACAAAAAATGATAAAATATATATATGAAGTTTGCATTAAAAATAGGGTCTTTTTTGAAAGGTAATAGTAGGTTATAAAAATTAAAATTAAAGAAGCAATAGAGGACAATAAAAAAATTTTTTTAATGATAATAGTAAAAATATACATAGGAATTTCTCTGGAGTGGTTGTGGGCAGTGTGGGGTTAGTTCAGTTTCAGATAGTT
>NW_011419638.1:0-604 GCF_000754665.1 Bison bison bison | reverse complement strand
GAGGCGTTGGAGAGAGGTCGAGAGATTGGTCTCTAGGCCATACAGGAGACGAAGGCCCTCAACTCGCGATGATGGGGAGTCTCAGGGTTGTTCTCGAGCGGCGGTCCCAGTGTGCGGTTTCTCCCTAGGTACGACGGCGAGGTCAGTGAGCCTCTCGTGGGGCGGCCAGGGAAGTCGGGTCTCCATGCGAGTGGCGAGGGGGAGGCGCGTCATTGCTCTCGAGTCATAGTAGGGGAAGTCTGGCCTCGTAGACGTGTTGAAGGTCTCTCGAGGTCTTTCTTGGGTTGAGGCAGGACACCCTGGGGTCCCGTCGACTTGTGCAGGTGACCTCAGGGGTCGTTCTCATGGTGGCTCTGAGAAGTCAGGGAAACTGGAGGTGGGAGGGGCCTCTCGGGACTCCACGGGGTTTGGTGCATTGGAAGAGGGCCTCTTCTCCAGCTGAGGCAGGAACCTCAGGGTTCCTCTGATTTCAGACTCCGATCGCAGGGTCCCTGCAGACTGGGGACAGGAGAGTCAGGCCTCGTCTTGGGTTGAGGCATGGAACTCCGCTTGCCTCTCCAGGTGTCCCCGGGGAGAGAGGCCACTTGTCGAGCTGTATTTGGAA
>NW_011419637.1:0-517 GCF_000754665.1 Bison bison bison | reverse complement strand
TTTTTTAATGGCACACACAAAAATAAATGCAAAATGGATTAAAAACCTAAGTGGAAGACCAGAAACTATAAAGTTCTTAGAGAAAAACATGGGCAGAAAACTCTCTGACAGAAATCACAGCAAGATCTTCCCTCTATGTCCCACCTCCAAGAGTAATAGAAATAAAAACAGAAGGAAATAAAAGCGACTGACTGAAACTTCTAAGCTTCTGCAGAATGAAGGAAATTATAAGCAAGGTGAAAAGACAGGCTTCAGAACTGGAGCATATTACAACACATCAAACAACTGCCCAAGAGTTAATCTCCCACATATACAAGCAGCTCATGCAACTCAATACCAGAAAAACAAACAACCCGATCAAAAAGTGGGCAGAAGAATTAAATAGACATTTCTCAAGAGAAGACATCACTTTGCCAACAAAGGTTCGTCTAGTCAAGGCTATGGTTTTTCCTGTGGTCATGTATGGATGTGAGATTTGGACTGTGAACAAGGCTGAGTGCCGAAGAATTGATGCTTT
>NW_011419636.1:0-502 GCF_000754665.1 Bison bison bison | reverse complement strand
GTACGGTGATCACGTGACTGAGAGGCGCTGATCACGTTACTGTGTCGTCAGTGATCTCGTGGCTGATCATGCACTGATATCGTGACTGAGCATGCACTGATCATGTGCCGGGAGCCGGTGAGGCATTCCACTCTGGACAAAGGTCCATGAGGAAGGAGGCTCGGCATACGCAAATGCGGGATCGAGCCTCAGGAGTCCACCCGGATATTCTCGAGCATCTCCCCCCAAAAAAACCGGGTCTGCCTACTGTATTGTTTTGTGCTCTCACCTCTGATTTCACTGGGGGCTGTCCCCAATCCCCATCTCGCTCTGTCTGTCAAAGAGTTAACTTACAGCTCCAATTCATAAAGTTCCTTGTCATTCTTCCCTTTAACTTCCAGCTGAGTCTCCATCTGGAACGCGGAACCCACCACGCTTTCTAATTATGCCTGGGCTGCTAAGACCCACTCGAGAAGGTGTCTAGGGTGAGGCACCTTTCGCTATTCGAGAGGGCGCCTGCGGC
>NW_011419635.1:0-513 GCF_000754665.1 Bison bison bison | reverse complement strand
TGATGTATGATGATACTCTTTAATATTTTTTATTGTTTGTGTGTCAATGTTTGAGTTGAGGTTTACTATGTTAAAATTCTTGTGAACACTTCAAATAAAGTTTTTTTCTTATTAAAAAAATAAAAAAATAAAAAATGGATTGACTAAAACTCAAAAAAATAAAAAATAAAAAAAATAAAAATAGGCTAAGGAACTGAAAAAAAAAAAAAGGCAGGGGAACCAGACATCAAATTGCTAACATTTGCTGGATCATCAAAAAAGCAAGAGAGTTCCAGAAAAACATCTATTTCTGCTTTATTGACTATGCCAAAGCCTTTGACTGTGTGGATCACAATAAACTGTGGAAAATTCTGAAAGAGATGGGAATACCAGACCACCTGACCTGCCTCTTGGGAAAGCTGTATGCAGGTCAAGAAGCAACACTTAGAACTGGACATGGAACAACAGACTGGTTCCAAATAGGAAAAGGAGTACATCAAGGCTGTATATTGTCACCCTGCTTATTTAACTTAT
>NW_011419634.1:0-528 GCF_000754665.1 Bison bison bison | reverse complement strand
GAGCCAGCTGCTGCTGCTGCTAAGTCACTTCAGTCGTGTCCGACTCTGTGTGACTCCATAGACAGCAGCCCACCAGGCTCCCCGTCCCTGGGATTCTCCAGGCAAGAACACCGGAGTGGCTTGCCATTTCCTTCTCCAATGCATGAAAGTGAAAAGTGAAAGGGAAGTCGCTCAGTCGTGTCTGACTCTTCCCAACCCCATGACTGCCAGCCTACCAGGCTCCTCCATCCATGGGATTTTCCCAGGCAAGAGTACTGAAGTGGGGTGCCATCGCCTTCTCCAACTGAGCCAGCAGGGAAGCCCACTAAGCACTAGATAGTATTTCTCAAAAGTGTCAAGGTCATCGTGAAAAAGGAAAGAAAGAAGTAAGGAGGAGGCAAGAAAGGAAAGGCAGAAAAGAAAGTAACAAAAGACCAAAGATTTCACAGATTGGGCACACTAAGAAGACAGATAACCAAATTAATCAAGAAGTCTAAACTGGATCCTAGACTGCAAAAAGGACTGATCCAGTCTAGTTGAACAACTGAT
>NW_011419633.1:0-515 GCF_000754665.1 Bison bison bison | reverse complement strand
TAAACGATTGCTGTTCTATATGCCGGCGCCTGCGGGCTAAATCCAGCCCGCCACCTGTTCTGTATAGCCCACCATCTGAGAATGGTTTGTACATTTCTAGATGGTTGAAAATAACTCAAAAGAAGACTATTTTATCATGTGAAAATTACATGGAATTCAAATTTCAGCCTCCATAACAAAGTCTTAGAATACACACACCTCTGGCTGCTCTCACACTGATGGATGGCAGAGTTGAGTAGTGTGACAGACACATATGGGCCACAAAGCCTAAAAGACTTACTATCTGGCCGTTTACACAAACATTTACAGACCCTCATTCTATTGCACTGCATTTGGAGGTAGCTTGTTACACTGTAACAGCTGACTGACTGTACAACTGTTACTACTTGCCATGAGGTAATGACAAAAGAACAAACTTTAATATGTAAATAATGCATCCTGGCAAAGACGAAGAAACACTGCGGCAGTTGTATTAACAAAACATCGCCCCGTGTTTTAAATAGAGACAAACAAAT
>NW_011419632.1:0-877 GCF_000754665.1 Bison bison bison | reverse complement strand
TGCCGGGCGAAGTTGGGCGCTCAAGTTCGCTGCGTCTAGGCCGCAGGAGGTTCAGAGGCCCTGGGCCGCGGGGTTGGGAGGCGGCGGGCGCCGAAGACCGACACCTCCGGGGCCGCGCGGGCCTGAGCAGCGAATGGGATCGGGGGGAGCCCGGGTCAGCGAGCGCGGCCGGGTCTGGAGTGGCCGCGGGTGGAGGGCGCCGAGACCGCCGCACCCCTCAGCCCAGCCCCCAGGCCCTGCGCGCACGCACGCACGCACGCCCTCCCGGTCAATGGGGGGTCCTGGAAGCCCCTCGGGCCCCTGGGCCCGGCCAGGCGCTTGCTGGTCTGGTGTTGGCGGTGTTCGGGGGTGGGCGGGGGGGCGGGCCGGCGTCAGCAGGCTGGAGTCCGGTCGCGGGTCGTGCGGCTCAAGTACAGCATGCCCCGCGACGAGAGGTGCGGCCCGTTGGCCCGACCTGCAGGGCAGAGCGAAAGGGAGGCGAAGCGCAAGGCTCTTAGGGCGCCCCGAGCCAACCGCCACCGTCTCAGCCTGAAGGCGCCGGATCTCGTCTGATCTCGGAAGCTAAGCAGGGTCGGGCCTGGTTAGTATCTTGGATGGGAGACCACTTGGGAATCCCGGGTGCTCGAGGCTTTTTGCCTACCAGAAGAGGTCCTTTAGCCCCCGCCGCGCGTCCTGATTCTTGGATCCCCCCCGCAGCCCCAGCCCCTCCCGGGCCGCGGGGAGCGGGTGGCCGGGGCCCCGACTCCCGCTGCAGACCTGGGTTGCCTCCGCGCGGCCCGCGAGCCCCTCCGCATTCGCATTCGGCTTCCAGGACACCCGACGACCGGCAGTCCCGTCTCCACCTGGGGCTCCTTTGGCTTGCCTCAGGCAATCCCGG
>NW_011419631.1:0-633 GCF_000754665.1 Bison bison bison | reverse complement strand
GCTCTCGAGCCATGGTAGGGTGCCGGGGACCAGCCCCGGCTGATCCAGGGTATTCGAAGGAGAGACGGCGTAAGCGAAGATACAGGAAACAACTAGCTTAATTAAATGTTAGTTAAGGATATAAAGAGTAATAGAATGAGGATAGCTCAGTGAGGAAATTCAGTGGAGAAAAGAGGCTGAAGAATTCAGCCAGAAGGTAAGAGAAAGAACGACATGGTGAGACCAAGTTTAGGTGAACAAGGCCCGCACTTATTTTTCTAAAGTAGTTTTTATACCTTAAGTTATGCATAGAGGGTAATGGGGGAAGGGGTAGAGTCTTGCAGCAAACCAGGCTTTCTTCCTGCAAACTTATCATATGCAAACGCTTCGGTGATTTGCATCATCTTCTGGCCCGGAGGCCTGTTAACATTTTAAGACCTTTTCTTCAGAAAACTTATTTTTCTCTAAAGGTGGTTGGTCAGGAGCCACCCTCCAAAAAAGCATTAGATAAAGTTGCATTCCTACAGAGCAAAGGTGTGGTGGGCTATAACAAGAAAAAGAATTAACTCAAGGGTCCCAGGTTACAAACATTAAAGCTACTACTTACAGCAATTATATTAATCAATACACTGCCAGGGACACAGCAGGTAAGGG
>NW_011419630.1:0-536 GCF_000754665.1 Bison bison bison | reverse complement strand
CTGGAAGAAACACAAAACTGGAATCAAGATTGCCGGGAGAAGTATCAATATCCTCAGATATGCAGATGACACCACCCTTATGGCAGAAAGTGAAGAGGAACTCAAAAGCCTCTTGATGAAAGTGAAAGTGGAGAGTGAAAAAGTTGGCTTAAAGCTCAACATTCAGAAACGAAGATCATGGCATCCGGTCCACCACTTTATGGGAAATAGATGGGGAAACAGTGTCAGACTTTATTTTCTGGGCTCCAAAATCACTACAGATGATGACTGCAGCCATGAAATTAAAGACACTTCCTCCTTGGAAGAAAGTTATGACCAACCTAGATAGTATATTGAAAAGCAGAGACATTACTTTGCCAACAAAGGTTCGTCTAGTCAAGGCTATGGTTTTTCCTGGGGTCATGTATGGATGTGAGAGTTGGACTGTGAAGAAGGCTGAACCCTGAAGAATTGATGCTTTTGAACTGTGGTGTTGGAGAAGACTCTTGAGAGTCCCTTGGACTGCAAGGAGATCCAACCAGTCCATTCTGAAGGAG
>NW_011419629.1:0-630 GCF_000754665.1 Bison bison bison | reverse complement strand
ATTTTCTATTAAATTAAAACAGACTCTGCTTTATCCTTTGTCTGTCTTCTAGGGATAATTAAGTTCATTAATAAAACATTAAACAAAGAACTTCATTATCCTTTTGTTCCCACTTAGTATAAGTAGGATGCTAATATTCTAAAAGGAGGCCAAGGGTTTATTTTCTCCTTTTTAACTAGATGCATATCTTGGAATTTTGCTAAGTTTTTAAAGGTGGGAGGAGGGTTAGAAGGAAGGACTGCAGAAAAGATTATGTTCAATAGAATAAAGTGTGCACATTTCTCATTAGCTTTTTTGTCTTCCTGTTTATTGCACATGGCAGTCTCATTACCTGAGAACACCTCCAAGAAATGTGTGTTTTACACGGATAAAGGTTCTGAATTATTCTATGTAACTTTCTATTTTCACTTTATTTTGGCGAATATGTTATCATCTGTGGTCAGTCAATCTTGCTCCCTACTTAATATCTCCTTGTGGGGTTCAGAATTCACACCTCATCCCCTCTTTGGCTGTTGCCATTGTCCGATTAATTTTAACATTTGTTACTCAGATAAACAAGCAGAAAACAAATGTGAGGCCCAGTAAGGAGCTGGGTAAGGAATGAAATGCACGTTTGTTTTCTGCCAGTTT
>NW_011419628.1:0-606 GCF_000754665.1 Bison bison bison | reverse complement strand
GCCCCTGGAGAGGAACATTGGCTTCTGGACACAAGCCCAGATGAGGTCTATTGGCCCTGCAGTCACTCGAGAGCAATCCCCAGCTTTCCTTCTCAACTCGAATGGAAGAATGGACTTCCCTGGGCCAACACAAGAGGCATCCCGAAGTCCCCGTCGTAACTCGAGAATCCCGCCGCAACTCGAGAAAAACCACGTGGTTCCCCCGTCATCGCAAGAAGATGCCCTGTCCCGCTACAGCGTTTCAGGAGAAGTCCCACGTTAGGAATTGGAGGTCGAAACGGTACTTGGCACCCTTGATGCGCCCCCACAAAGTTCCCCGGCATCCCGGTCTCCCTGGAGAGGAACACCGAGGTTTTCCGGCACCACTTCCTCTGAGCCCCTTCTACCCTCCTGATCTCCACAGGAGGGTCGACTCCCCTGCTTTGTCTGGAAGGGGTTCCCGACCTTCCGGTCGCACCTCAGGATGAGGCCGGTCTCACAACGACATTCCAGACGTGGCCTCGTGGGTGCTTCCACATAGCGAAGCACCCCGATTTCCCGGTCCCCTCTTGGTAAGAACCCGATGCCCGGACACCTCTCCGAACTCCACCCTGTGAATGAAGTCAA
>NW_011419627.1:0-557 GCF_000754665.1 Bison bison bison | reverse complement strand
AACTTTTAATTACGTAATTCTAACATATAACACACACACAGAAAAACCTAATGGGATCCATTTTTTGCAGAGAATTTGCCCATAGTCTTCCCACCCAAGTATAAAGTGCTTTTTATTTACCCAGGTCCCTTGTCAATCTATGTTCATAGGTATAAACAAGATTGTGGGGAGTCACCTGTGACCTCTTGGAGAGCCATTTCCAAAAAGTGACTGGGGTTTAGGAATGAGTGATGGTTCAGAGCGGCATGGGTAAGTCTGGTGAAGGGAAGCAGAAGCGGTTCAATGGCTTGAGTGGTTAGCTAGGTCAAGGTGACTTGTGTGCTAAAGTGGGAGTGGGGGAGATGCTGCAAACACGCATCTTCAGGAGCCTCAAAGAGGAAGAGAGACGGGCAAAGGCCCAGGAGGACCTGAAGGGCACAGGCTCTTGAGTGATTTGCCTTGTGAGTGCAGAACCTCCTATAATGCACTGTCACATCCAGGTGCCAGCCCTGAGGTTTGCACAGAACTGGGAGATACATGAGTATCTTGTCATTTAATACAGAGATGTGATTCCAAGA
>NW_011419626.1:0-834 GCF_000754665.1 Bison bison bison | reverse complement strand
TCCCTGGGTGCGTCTGGAATGCAACGCCGAGATCACGTTCGCCCCTGGGGAGGAACATTGGCTTCTGGACACAAGCCTAGATGAGGTCTATTGGCCCTGCAGTCACTCGAGAGCAATCCCCAGCTTTCCTTCGCAACTCGAATGGAAGATTGGACTTCCCTGGGCCAACACAAGAGGCATCCTGAATTCCCGGTCGTAACTCGAGAATCCCGCCGCAACTCGAGAAAAACCACGTGGTTCCCCCGTCATCGCAAGATGAAGCCCTTTCCCGCTACAGCGTCTCAGGAGAAGACCCACGTTAGGAATTGGAGGTCCAAACGGTACTTGGCACCCTTGAGGCGACCCACAAAGTTCCCCGACATCCCGGTCTCCCCCGAGAGGTGCACCGAGGTTTTCCGGCACCACTCCCTCTGAGCCCCTTCCACTCTCTTGATCTCGACAGGAGGGTCGACTCCCCTGCTTTGTCTGGAAGGGGTTCCCGAACTTCCGGTCGCACCTCAGGATGAGGCCGGTCTCACGACGACATTCCAGACGTGGCCTCGTGGGTGGTTCCACATTTCGAAGGACCCCGACTTCCCGGTCCCCTCTTGATAAGAACCCGATGCCCGCACACCTCTTCGAACTCCACCCTGTGAATGAAGTCAACACGAAGGGGCAGTGACTCGCCCGTTCATCGTCCAGAAAAAACCCCCAGGTTCCAAATACAGCTCGACAAGTGGCCTCTCTCCCCGGGGACACCTCGAGAGGCAAGCGGAGTTCCATGCCTCAACCCAAGACGAGGCCTGTCTCTCCTGTCCCAAGTCTGCAGGCACCCTGTGATCGGAGTCTGAAATC
>NW_011419625.1:4792-5208 GCF_000754665.1 Bison bison bison | reverse complement strand
AGTGAACGACCAGCCACGTGATCACTGCATGTGCTTTCAGGTGGTCAGTTCCTGATCAGCCACCTGATCAGTGCGTGCACAGTCCCATGATCAGCGCCTGTCAGTCACTGATCATTGCCTGATAAACACGTGATCAGTGCATGATGAGCCATGTGATCAGTGCCCGTTCAACCACGTCATCAGTGCAGGCCCAGTCACGTTATCAGTGCATGATAGCCACGTGATCAGTGCGTGCACAGTCCCATGATCAACGCCTGTCAGTCACTGATCATTGCCTGATAAACACGTGATCAGTGCATGATGAGAAAATGTGATCAGTGCCCGATCAGCCACGTCATCAGTGCATGCGCAGTCACGTCATCAGTGCATGACTGCCACGTGATCAGTGCATGCTCAGTCACGTGATCTGTACTTGA
>NW_011419625.1:0-474 GCF_000754665.1 Bison bison bison | reverse complement strand
TGAATTGGAGCTGTAAGTTAACTCTTTGACAGAGAGAGCGAGATGGTGTTGGGGGACAGCCCCCAGTGAAATCAGAGGTGAGAGCACAAAGCAATACAGTAGGCAGACTCTGGTTTTTTTGGGGGGGAGACGCTCGAGAATATCCGGGTGGACTCCTGAGGCTCGATCCCCCATTTGCGTATGCCGAGCCTCCTTCCTCATGACCTTTGTCCAGAGTGGAATGCCTCCCCGGCTCCCAGCACAGGATCAGTGCATGCTCAGTCACGATATCAGTGCCTGCTCAGCCACGTGATCAATGACGGCACAGTCACGTGATCAGCGCCTCTCAGTCACGTGATCACCGTATGATAAACACGTGATTAGTGAAGGACCAGCCACCTGATCACTGCATGCGCGGTCAGGTGGTCAGTTCCTGATCAGCCACCTGATCAGTGCGTGCACAGTCCCCTGATCAGCGCCTGTCAGTCACTGATC
>NW_011419624.1:0-651 GCF_000754665.1 Bison bison bison | reverse complement strand
GGTGCTCCCCCGCCCAGACTAAGCGCCGCACGGAGGGAATCAGGGTCCCGGTGCCCCTGGCTTGGGGAGGCAGCTCCACAGCAGAGTGTTGCTCCGTTTGTGCCCAGAAAGCGCCTGCCAGACCGGGCCTTCCCTGGAGCTGTCCTCCGCCTAGAGGCAGGTGGATGTGCTGTGCGGGCTTCCCCTGTGCGTTTGGGCTCCCTAGCACAGCCGCAGCGCAGGGGAACCAGCCCATGATCAGTGAGCTCCGGGCAGTACTTTGGTCCCAGGTTTGGAGCCCAATGCCCGGAACGCGGGAGAGAAGAGGCTGGCTGCCGGCGGGTGCTTGCAAGCCTGTTACTGGGAAGGACCGAGTGAGCTTCCACACGGGCGGAGCTCCAGCTCTGCGTCCAGGCGCGATAGCACAGAGCCCCGGCCGAGAGGCTGCTCTGGGCTGGGCGAGCCTCCCCAAGCCCTGCCCAGCTTCTAGCGTTCGCGCCCGGGACGGAGCAGGCTGCGGGAGTGTGGGAGACGTGACTGGTGCCTGACTGGGCCCTCAGCTCAGCTCTCGCCTTCCCTTCGGACCTAGGAGCCAGGCGTCCTTGCAGAGGGCTTAGGGGCTGGGGGTGTGCACACTGCCAAAGCCTCCCGCAGGGAGAGCTCTTTCCGAGG
>NW_011419623.1:0-560 GCF_000754665.1 Bison bison bison | reverse complement strand
GAGTTACGACGGGGAATTCAGGATGCCTCTTGTGTTGGCCCAGGGAAGTCCAATCTTCCGTTCGAGTTGCGAAGGAAAGCTGGGGATTGCTCTCGAGTGACTGCAGGGCCTATAGACTTCATCTAGGCTTCTGTCCAGAAGCCAATGTTCCTCTCCAGGGGCGACAGGGATCTCAGGGTTGCATTCCAGACACACCCGGGGAGACAGGCATTCATGTCGAGTGGAAGCAAAGAACCCCGCTCTGCTCTCGAGTCGCGACGGGTATCTCTTGGAGCTCACTGGGTGGACTAAAGGGAGTCAAGCCTCCTGAGGCGTTGGAGAGAGGTCGAGAGATTGTCTCTAGGCCATACAGGAGACGAAGGCCCTCAACTCGCGATGATGGGGGAGTCTCAGGGTTGTTCTCGAGCGGCGGCCACAGTGTGCGGTTTCTCCCTAGGTACGACGGCGAGGTCAGTGAGCCTCTCGTGGGGCGCCAGGGAAGTCGGGTCTCCATGCGAGTGGCGAGGGGGAGCGCGTCATTGCCCTCGAGTCATGGTAGGGGAATCTGGCCTCGAGACGTG
>NW_011419622.1:0-541 GCF_000754665.1 Bison bison bison | reverse complement strand
GAGCAACTAACACACACACACACACATAAATTTGTTCTACTTCTAATGACTGACTTATAAGAAACCATTTGGGGGGAATTCATGATCCTTAAAAAAGAAAAGGAAATTTCAGAAAGAACAAGTTAAGACTTTTCCAAGATGCCTGAAAACAAATCAAATATTGTTTTACCTCGGAAAACTTGACAGCTGCTACTCTGTAATTTTAAAATATTTACTATAAACAGCTTTAAGAACAGACTCCTCTTCTTTTTCCTCTGAGGCACTTGGTGTTTTTGGTAAATGTCACTAGCAACCAGCAGCAGATTCTCTTACTAATGTGGCTTAGGTGCTGGGGGTAGGGTTTGAGAATACGAAGAAGATAGACTTCCAGGAAACAAAACAAAAAAAACGGTTCAGAAAAAAATGACCATTACAGCATCCTTAGAGTTTATTTCATTAAGAAACCACTTGGAAACACCCACTCACTACTAATTCCTATGCAGACTTCACTAACCTTATCTCACTGGGTTAGATCTGTCTTGTCTGATACAATTCTACCTTG
>NW_011419621.1:0-563 GCF_000754665.1 Bison bison bison | reverse complement strand
TGTTATTCGGTAATATCAGTGATATTACTGTTATCAGAACTCACTGACGTCTCTCCAAAAGAGACAAGTGATATCTTCTCCAAATATCTTGAGACAGTTTTCAATGAGAAATTGTATGAAAGAAATCTGTAACACGAAGGGGCAAAAAAATGGGGTATTACTGTACATATGGTGTAATAGTAAATCATATTTCATCCATGAATCTTGGCTCTAACCAAAAATGCAAAAGAAATCTGAGAAAAATTCAGACTTGACTAAAAAATATATAAATATATTATATATACATCAGCTTTTTCTAAGAAATAACTCCTACTTTCAAGAGTAGTTTGGGCTCAAATTTTAAAATTCTTTTAGTCAGTGGGCTAATGTTATACTATGTAGCCTGGTTTAATAGCTAAAATTTTGTAAAGATGGTTAACATGCTTAAAACTAGGATGATTTTTAAGTAGCCCGCATAGGATATGTGGGACAAAAATGTATATTCTCTTATTAAGTTTTATTTATTTTTAATAAATTTGTTTCTAGTTTTATTGAGATAGATTTTTTATATCTCATATTATTAA
>NW_011419620.1:0-779 GCF_000754665.1 Bison bison bison | reverse complement strand
TTTCAGACTCCGATCGCAGGGTCCCTGCAGACTGGGGACAGGAGAGTCAGGCCTCGTCTTGGGTTGAGGCATGGAACTCCGCTTGCCTCTCGAGGTGTCCCCGGGGAGAGAGGCCACTTGTCGAGCGGTATTTGGAACCTGGGGGTCTTTTCCGGACGATGCACGGGCGAGTCACTGCCCCTTCGTGTTGACTTCATTCACAGGGTGGAGTTCGGAGAGGTGTCCGCGCATCGGGTTCTTACCAAGAGGGGACCGGGAAATCGGGGTGCTTCGCAATGTGGAAGCACCCACGAGGCCACGTCTGGAATGTCGTCGTGAGACCGGCCTCATCCTGAGGTGCGACCGGAAGGTCGGGAAACCCTCCCAGACAAAGCAGGGGAGTCGACCCTCCTGTCGAGATCAGGAGGGTAGAAGGGGCTCAGAGGAAGTGGTGCCGGAAAACCTCGGTGTTCCTCTCCAGGGAGACTGGGATGCCGGGGAACTTTGTGGGGGCGCATCAAGGGTGCCAAGGACCGTTTCGACCTCCAATTCCTAACGTGGGACTTCTCCTGAGACGCTGTCGCGGGAAAGGGCTTCATCTTGCGATGACGGGGGAACCACGTGGTTTTTCTCGAGCTGCGGCGGGATTCTCGAGTTACGACGGGGAATTCAGGATGCCTCTTGTGTTGGCGCAGGGAAGTCCAATCTTCCATTCGAGGTGCGAAGTAAAGCTGGGGATTGCTCTCGAGTGACTGCAGGGCCAATAGACCTCATCTAGGCTTGTGTCCAGAAGCCAATGT
>NW_011419619.1:0-581 GCF_000754665.1 Bison bison bison | reverse complement strand
TGGCCCATCACTTCTAGGAGTTTACCACCTTCAGGGTTTCAGTGCTGTGATATACTTCATGTGCTTCATCCTCTCCTGTAAAACATACTCATTTGTGTATCATCATCCCGTATTCAGTAGAGTGATATGCTTCAAGTGCTTAATAGTCCATATCAGTCGAACGTTCCCAGCATTTTATCATTCGCCAAGGTTTCAGGGCTGTAACTTGTGGCATATATTAGGTGTTTGTTTGACTCCCAGAGGTCAAACTCAACAAGTGTTTTTTTCACCATTCAGTCTATCAGTGCTGTGACATACACCAGTGATTCCTTATCTACTCTGGGTTAATACACACATCCATTCTTTCAGTGCTGATTAATTCACAAGGCTTCCTCATCTATCCTATTTCAAATACATACAGTCGTTTATCAACATCCAGTGTTTAAGTGCTGTGACACACTTCAGGTGCTTCCTTATTTACCCATGATTGATGTTTTTCGGTCACACAGCCATGTCCAGCTCTTTGCAACCCCATGAACTACAGCACACCAGGCTTCCCTGTCCTTCACTATCTCCTGGAATTTGCTCAAATTCATGCCCAT
>NW_011419618.1:0-542 GCF_000754665.1 Bison bison bison | reverse complement strand
TTTTTCGGAAATACTTTTACTAAAAAAAGAAAAGAAAAAACAATATTAAAAAAAAAAAACCCCGCTTATTTCTTCGTAGAATGCCACAGTGGAAGGAAAACAGGCCTTCAATATTAAAACCTAAATTTGCAAAAAACTTGGAGCTTTGGTATTTTGTTTTGTTTTGTTTTGTTTGAATCAAACCACCACATCATTTAAAATTTTTACACGTTCTAATTATTCGGTTCCAAAACACCAAACTTGTACTGCACACGGTCCCCATGGAAAGGCCCCCTCAGCAGGACAGCCACAGATGCTGCCATGAAAGGGCAGCAGGGTGCCCTCCTCCCTTGTTTTCTGCCGGGGCGGCCACCGGGTTTTGAAACCCATGCACCCTACTAAGTTTCTAGGGTGCAATTCGTGGACCCTTCCCTTTCCCATCCCAGCAGGTGGTCAAGGGCCCGCTGGCCTCCAAAGTGCCAGAAGCAGGGCTGGGCCAGCCGGCCAGAGTTCAGGGTTCTGGCCCTTGGACTTGCAGCGGACACTAGGCTGCTTGGGAAAAC
>NW_011419617.1:0-539 GCF_000754665.1 Bison bison bison | reverse complement strand
ACCACTTACGTAGGCCGCAGGCGCCCTCTCGAATAGCGAAAGGTGCCTCACCCTAGACACCTTCTCGAGTGGGTCTTAGCAGCCCAGGCATAATTAGTAAGCGTGGAGGGTTCCGCGCTCCAGATGGAGACTCAGCTGGAAGTTAAAGGGAAGAATGACAAGGAACTTGATGAATTGGAGCTGTAAGTTAACTCTTTGACAGAGAGAGCGAGATGGTGGTGGGGGACAGCCCCCAGTGAAATCAGAGGTGAGAGCACAAAGCAATACAGTAGGCAGACTCCGGTTTTTTTGGGGGGCTGATGCTCGAGAATATCCGGGTGGACTCCTGAGGCTCGATCCCGCATTTGCGTATGCGGAGCCTCCTTCCTCATGACCTTTGTTCAGATTGGAATGCCTCCCTTGCTCCCGGCACATGATCAGTGCATGCTCAGTCACGATATCAGTGCCTGCTCAGCCACGTGATCACTGACGGCACAGTCACGTGATCAGCGCCTCTCAGTCACGTGATCACCGTATGATAAGCACGTGATCAGTGAACG
>NW_011419616.1:0-758 GCF_000754665.1 Bison bison bison | reverse complement strand
GGGGTCCCAAAGAGTCAGACACGACTGAGCAACTGAACGGAACTGAACTTACAATCGTTTCTCCAGGTGTTTTGGTTACCCGAGTTTCTATCCTGTGCTAAACTAAGTGACGACAGTGTACTGAAGAGCTGGGTCATTTCCAAATAAATTAAAGTTCTGAAACATTCAGGCCTTGAAAGGACCTCCCTTTTACACAGAAACAAAAGAGATTTTTGACTATCCAATAATAGTGTCTGGCACCATCCTGACATGTGAAACGTAAGAAAGCAATTTTTTTCTTTATTTGTTCTGATCTTGGGGTGTGTGTGTGTGTGTGTGTGTGTGCGTGCGAGCGGGGGAGGGGGGCGCCGCTACTATCACTGATAGGTATGTTCACCAATCTGTCGAATGCCAATATAAAAGTCAGTTCTTGGTTGCTGAAGGGAAATGTATGACTTGGTATTAAAAGAAGGTATGTGGAATGAAATCGCATTTTCTGAAGGAAAACGACGTCGTTCTTTCTTCCAGGGGGCAGTTTCAGGATGGGAGAAGCAAAGGAATGGGTACAGAATGGGATAAGGGGGTTGTAGGGAAAGTGGACCCCCAGAAAAGAGTGTTGTGCCTAGCACAAGGTTTCTTGAGAGGTTGAACTGCCTTTGCTAATGGATTTTAAGTTTCTTTACCTCTTCCGTGATCTCTTCTAGGTTGACCTAGAACAGAAATCTTTTGTTAGCTTTGGCTAAGTGGAGAAGTATTATTGTTTCACGGTGACTTGTGTG
>NW_011419615.1:0-690 GCF_000754665.1 Bison bison bison | reverse complement strand
AAGCAGAGCAGAATACACATTTTTTCTAAAGTGAAAATAAAATATCTTCAAGATATATCACAAAATGGATCTCAAATCAAGCCTTGATAAATTTGAGATAGTGGTAATGGTATCAATCTTTTTTTTTTTTAACCACAACGTTATGATTTACATAGCAGAATTTGCAGGTGAGGACTGTGAGAAACATGAATCCATGTAGATGAATAAATACAACTGTACATGGCCAAGAGATCACTCATGAAATGTGAGAGAAAATGAAAGAAAAATCTTAGAAGAAAATAATATTAAAAAACATGATTATCCAAAAGTTATGGAGCATGCTAAAACAGTAAAAGAGTGAAGTTGATAAAATTCTACACATCTCAAGTAATCAACATAACCTACAATCTAAAGCATTTAGAGAAAGAAGAAAAATCAGGCAAAATTCCCCAAAGTGAATAGAAGGTGAAAAAATGATAAAAATCAAAGCAGAAATTTAAAAAAAGAAATATAAAAAAAAATAGGCAAAATCAGTATCACTAAAAAAGGGTCTCTTGGAGAGGAGAAGTAAAATAGACAAATCATGATACAGACTTATCAAGACAAAAAGGACAAAAAATCCATCAATTTGACATGACAAAGGATGACATTATGACTGATATAACAGAAATAACAAAGAGTCATAAGGGACTACAGCAAACAACTATAAGT
>NW_011419614.1:0-511 GCF_000754665.1 Bison bison bison | reverse complement strand
GGAGTCAAGCCTCCTGAGGCGTTTGGAGAGAGGTCGCGAGATTGGCCTCTAGGCCATGCAGGAGACGAAGGCCCTCATCTCCGCGATGACGGGGGAGTCTCGGGGTGGTTCTCGAGCGGCGGCCCCAGGGTGCGGTTTCTCACGAGGTACGACGGCGAGGTCAGTGAGCCTCCTGTGGGGCGAAAGGGAAGCCGGGTCTCCATGCGAGTGGCGAGGGGGAGCGCGTCATTGCTCTCGAGTCATGGGAGGGGAATCTGGCCTCGAGACGTGTTGAAGAAGGTCTCTCGAGGTCTTTCTCGGGTTGAGGCAGGAAACCCTGGCTTCCCTCGACTTGTGCAGGTGACCTCAGGGGGCTTCTCATGGTGGCTCTGAGAAGTCAGGGAAACTGGAGGTGGGAGGGGCCTCTCGGGACTCCACGGGGTTTGGTGCATTGGAAGAGGGCCTCATCTCCAGCTGAGGCAGGAACCTCAGGGTTCCTCTGATTTCAGACTCCGATCGCAGGGTCCCTGCA
>NW_011419613.1:0-770 GCF_000754665.1 Bison bison bison | reverse complement strand
CCCCCGACCACCAAGGTCAGAGGGAAGGGGCTCCGAAAGGAAGCGTGGTGCCAAGCGGGCAAGGGACACAACAGAGGTAAGGAGGCGAGAGGGCGAGAGAACCAGACAAGACAGCCGCGGCACGCGTGGGGAAGCAGGGTTGGGAGCAAGCCCCGAGGCTCGGAGGGCATGGGGAGGTGACTGGCGACCGCACAGCAGGCCCAGAGCAGCGGACGACCGACGACCGGCCGAGGCAGACCGGTCCAGGGCCAGCGGCGGGAGGCAACGGGCAAGCAAGCGGCCCAGCGGCGGGGAGCCACCACCCATCACGCCACACAGCCCGTGAGATGCGACCGGAGGATCCGCGCCATGAGGTCCACAGCCGGGAGGAAGGCAGTTGTGGCCGGCGCCAGGGGCAAAGGTGCGTGGGGTGGGGTGGGGGCGCGCTGAGCACCCCCTCCCCTGCCCCAAACCCTCAGACCCAACCTCAAAGGAACGTGGCGGTGAGGTCGGGCAGAAGAGGGACACTGGAGACGCCGCCACTGGGTGCGGGGCAAGGGTAGCACCCGGCCGGGAATGGTGGGGCAGGCAGGAAGGCAAGGAGAGCCGCCTTTCCCACCCGACCCCTACTCTGCACACTGACCCCACTTCTCACGCGGCCCCTCAACCCCTACCACTGGAAAGGCCACTGGGCCCCACACCCGCCCGGGGTGCACCACCTTCCAGACGTCTTTCCCTCCCTACCTTCCCATCCAGTCGCCGCATGGTTGGAGCAGAGGCTCACAAGCCAG
>NW_011419612.1:0-748 GCF_000754665.1 Bison bison bison | reverse complement strand
AGTGAAGAGGAACTAAAAGCCTCCTGAGGAAGGTGAAAGGTGGAGAGTGAAAAGTTGGCTTCAAGCTCAACATTCAGAAAACGAAGATCATGGCATCCGGTCCCATCACCTCATGGGAAATAGATGGGGAAACAATGGATACAGTGTCAGACTTTATTTTGGGGGGCTCCAAAATCACTGCAGATGGTGACTGCAGCTATGAAATTAAAAGACACTTACTCCTTGGAAGGATAGTTATGACCAACATAGATAGCATATTCAAAAGCAAAGACATTACTTTGCCAACAAAGGTCCGTCTAGTCAAGGCTATGGGGTTTTCTGCGGTCATGTATGGATGTGAGAGTTGGACTGTGAAAAAGGCTGAGCGCTAAGGATTGATGCTTTGAACTGTGGTGTTGGAGAAGACTCTTGAGAGTCCCTTGGACTGCAAGGAGATCCAACCAGTCCATTCTGAAGCAATTGAGCCCTGGGATTTCTTTGGGGGAATGATGCTGAAGCTGTAACTCCAGTACTTTGGCCACCTCTTGAGAAGTGTTGACTCACTGGAAAAGACTCTGATGCTGGGAGGAATTGGGGGCAGAAGGAGAAGGGGACAGCAGAGCATGAGATGGCTGGATGCCGTCACTGACTCTATGGACGTGGATCTGGGTGAACTCCGGGAGGTGGTGATGGGCAGGGAGTCCTGGCGTGCTGCGATTCATGGGGTCGCGAAGAGTGGGACAGGAATGAGCGACTGAACTGAACTGAT
>NW_011419611.1:0-635 GCF_000754665.1 Bison bison bison | reverse complement strand
GGGATCTCGGGGTTGCATTCCAGACGCACCCGGGGAGACAGGCATCCATCTCGAGTGGAAGCAAAGAACCCCGCTCTGCTCTCGAGTCGCGACGGGTATCTCTTGGAGCTCACTGGGTGGACTAAAGGGAGTCAAGCCTCCTGAGGCGTTTGGAGAGAGGTCGAGAGATTGGTCTCTAGGCCATACAGGAGACGAAGGCCCTCAAGTCGCGATGACGGGGAGGCTGGGGTTTGTTCTCGAGCGGCGGCCCCAGTGTACGGTTTCTCGCGAGGTACGACGGCGAGGTCAGTGAGCCTCTCGTGGGGCGCCAAGGAAGTCGGGTCTCCATGCGAATGGCGAGGGGGAGCGCGTCATTGCTCTCAAGTCATAGTAGGGGAATCTGGCCTCGAGACGTGTTGAAGAAGGTCTCTCGAGGTCTTTCTCGGGTTGAGGCAGGACAGCCTGGGGTCCCTCGACTTGTGCAGGTGACCTCAGGGGGCTTCTCATGGTGGCTCTGAGAAGTCAGGGAAACTGGAGTTGGGAGGGGCCTCTCGGCACTCCACTGGGTTTGGTGCATTGGAAGAGGGCCTCATCTCCAGTTGACGCAGGAACCTCAGGGTTCCTCTGACTTCAGACTCCGATTGCAAGGTCCCTGC
>NW_011419610.1:0-634 GCF_000754665.1 Bison bison bison | reverse complement strand
TAACAGGAAGAAAAATAAATAAACAATTAAAACTCGAAGATTGCGAGTCCTACGGTAACTCCCCCAGCGGAGAAGCAGCGTAGACGCCTGCACGCGCCATTAGCAAGTGGGGGCTGGGCAGGGAGGCGCAGCGCGGGCTGCATCGCTTAGAGTAAGAATCTGGCCTGAATACCCTGAGCACTATCTGAGCGAAATAATCTGGGCTAGCAAACCAGACTGTGGGATATCTACCACGCGAAAAGCCAGCCCCAACTTAAGACACCGCCAGGCCCGCGCACGGAATAAAGAATTGAACAGAGATAGCCGGCTGCAGACCTTCCCCCTCCAGTGACAGGCAGCCAGAGCCCGAAGGGCGCAATCGCAGCCCCAGAGAGACATTATCTATAAAACTGTAAGCAGGCTTCTTTGCTAACTAAAACTTCTTGGGGGTCTGGACGGTTAACATCTGCCTGAGAAGGTGCGCTGGTTTTACGCCCAGATAACCGAGTGGCGGGGAGGCGATAAGTCGCAGCATTGGCGCTCGCCAAACACCTCATCACTTGAGCTGCTCGGACCTGGGAAGAGCACAAAACTCAGGCCCAACTGAGTCTGCGCCTCTGAGGACTGCCCGAGTGCCTGAACCTGAGTGGCTTGG
>NW_011419609.1:0-550 GCF_000754665.1 Bison bison bison | reverse complement strand
CTCTTGACAAGGACTTATCAACAAAGACTTATTTTCTCTAAGAGTAATTATTTTAAGGTTTGGCGCCATCTTCCGAAGATAAAATTGCATTCCTATAGGGCGGATGTGTAATGGGTTTACAACAAAGGAAAGAATTTATTACCTTAAGGGTCTAAAGTTACTAACACCAAGGCCACTACTTATTTTTTCTACATACAAACTATATTAATTAATACACATTCAAGGATACAATACAGGGGATGTGGAAACTTGGCAACAAGCATTGGCTCATCAATGAAATCTTTTACTAGTTTTATTTTGACAGTTTCTAACTCTCTGAGAGGCTCTAAACTATTTGAATATCTTAAGCTTCCCGTGCCTCTCCAGGCTGGGAGACTGTAAACAATCGTATGCATAGCTGTAGGAGTCCGGGTAAACTTGTCAGGCGAGTTAGAGAGCTATCTGAGGGGTTTGGATTTAAACACTCCTAGTTGCCCAGGAACTTTATTAATTGGAGCTGTAAGTTAACTCTTTGACAGAGAGAGCGAGATGGTGGTGGGGGACAGCCCCC
>NW_011419608.1:0-633 GCF_000754665.1 Bison bison bison | reverse complement strand
ATTCTTTTATTTGTGGCCAAACATGGAGTAACTATATACACTCAGCAAAACAAGACTGGGATCTATTGTAGCTCAGATCATGACCTCCTTGTTGCCAATTTCAGGCTTAAATTGAAAAAAAGTGGGGAAACCACTAGAATTTTCAGGTAGAACCTGAATCATAACCCTTTTGATTACACAGTGAAAGTGACAAATAGATTCAAGAGATTAGATCTGATAGAAAGAGTTTCTGAGTAACTATGGACAGAGGTTTGTGAAAGTGTACAAAAGGCAGTGATCAAGACCATCCTCAAGAAAAAAGAAAAAAAAAAAACTAGCAAAAAGCCAAAATGGGTGTCTGAATATACCTTACAAGTTACTGAGAAAAGAAGAGAAGCGAAAGCAAAGGAGAAAGACAAAGATATATCCATGTGAATGCAGAATTACAAAGAAGAGGAAGGAGAGATAAGAAAGCTGACTTTAGTGAAGAATGCAAAGAAACAGAGGAAAATAATGTAATGGCAAAGACAAGATATGTTCAAGAAAATTAGAGATACCACGGGAACATTCCATGCAAAGATGGTCGAAATAAAGAACAGAAGTGGTACTGACTTAACAGAAGCAGAATGTATCAAGAAGAGGTGTAAATAATAC
>NW_011419607.1:0-525 GCF_000754665.1 Bison bison bison | reverse complement strand
TCACTGAAGAAGGCTTTCTTATCCCTTCTTGCTATTCTTTGGAACTCTGCATTCAGATGCTTATATCTTTGCTTTTCTCCTTTGCTTTTCTCTTCTCTCTTTTCACAGCTATTTGTAAGGCCTCCCCAGACAGCCATTTTGCTTTTTTGCATTTCTTTTCCATGGGGATGGTCTTGATCCCTGTCTCCTGTACAATGTCATGAATCTCAGTCCATAGTTCATCAGGCACTCTATCAAATCTAGTCCCTTAAATCTATTTCTCACTTCCACTGTATAATCATAAGGGATTTGATTTAGGTCATACCTGAATGGTCTAGTGGTTTTCCCTATTTTCTTCAATATCAGTCTGAATTTTGCAATAAGGAGTTCATGATCTGAGCCACAGTCAGCTCCTGGTCTTTTTTTTGCTGACTGTATAGAGCTTCTCCATCTTTGGCTGCAAAGACTATAATCAATCTGATTTCTGTGTTGACCATCTGGTGATGTCCATGTGTAGAGTCTTCTCTTGTGTTGTTGGAAGAAGGT
>NW_011419606.1:0-585 GCF_000754665.1 Bison bison bison | reverse complement strand
GGTTTAAAGACCCCTGGGGGGGGTGTCGCCCGTCCGCCTTGGGGTTCGGGGCGGTCGGGCCCGGCGGGGAGTAGTCGGGAGCTGCCCTCCCGTCCTCCCCCCCACGACCCCGCCGTCCCCCGGAGGGGACGGGGTGGCGCGCGGCGTGGCGCGCCACGGTCACTGCCGCCGCGGCCGTCGGGAGGGGGCTACCCGACGGCCGTCGTGTGGGCCGTGGCCGTGTGCGGCGGCGCGTGCGCGCGCTGCCCCGCGTCCCTGGGGGAGGGTTGGGGGCCCCCCGGGCGCCTGTGGGGTTGTCCGAGCCCGCCCTGGCGGCTTGGCGCCGGACGCCCCGTCGTGTGGACCCTTTCCCGACCCCTCCGTTCTGCTGTTTTCTGTCTGACTTGGCCGGCCAGAGGCAACCCCCTGCCCCAACTCCCACCTCCGGGGAGGGAGGCGGGGGTGGGTGGGATGTGCCGCGCCAGGGGCGGGTGTCCCGCCGAAACGAAACCCTTGAAAACCTCATACGACTCTTAGCGGTGGATCACTCGGCTCGTGCGTCGATGAAGAACGCAGCTAGCTGCGAGAATTAATGTGAATTGCAGG
>NW_011419605.1:0-525 GCF_000754665.1 Bison bison bison | reverse complement strand
GCCTGCCTGTGATATATTGACAAAGTGTCTGCGGGCTGAATGGAATAGTTTTACAGTAGGAGTGCCACTTTCAGTGGAGGGGCAGGACTTAGGCTGGAGAAGGAAGTGAATTGGATAGGTCAGGAGAATGTACCATTTGTAAACACCCCTTCCTTTTTTATTCACGTGTCAGGACAGCAGGAGCAGGCTGTTCAGTGCCTGTCCCTGCGCAGAGCCAGAGGGAAAGCAGCTTGGAAGTCGGCTGCAATTTTTAAACCTTGCTTTTTATTTCCTGGTAATGATCTTCAAGTGCTTGGACTTGTTTGGGAAGCTGTTTTGAAACTAACATGGTTTAGTCCACTAACTGCATGTTGGGTAAATTCAAAACCCACATGCTCGTCCTCTTGCAGTGGAATAAGTCACATCTGATGGACATTTTCTGTGCTTATAGCATAGTAATGAACGTCTGACAGGCGCGACCTTTCATAAGACAACCCACACTATTTGGCTTTCTGCCCAGAATATTGCTGCAACACTATCTGTGAT
>NW_011419604.1:0-535 GCF_000754665.1 Bison bison bison | reverse complement strand
AGCAGCAGCAGCAGCAGCAGTGCATAGATATCAAAAGGGTTTAGAACAGTCAGGTAGGATCACACAAGTCACCGTGAAGCAATACTTCTCCACTTAGCCAAAGCTAACAAAAGATTTCTGTTCTAGGTCAACCTAGAAGAGATCACGGAAGAGGTAAAGAAACTTAAAATCCATTAGCAAAGGCAGTTCAACCTCTCAAGAAACCTTGTGCTAGGCACAACACTCTTTTCTGGGAGTCCACTTTCCCTACAACCTCCTGATCCCATTCTGTACCCATTCCTTTGCTTCTCCCGTCCTGAAACTGCCACCTGGAAGAAAGAACGACGTCGTTTTCCTTCAGAAAATGCGATTTCATGCCACATACCTTCTTTTAATACCAAGTCATACATTTCCCTTCAGCAACCAAGAACTGACTTTTATATTGGCATTCTACAGATTGGTGAACATACCTATCAGTGATAGTAGCGCCCCTCCCCTCCCCCGCACGCACGCACGCACACACACACACACACACACCCAAGATCAGAACCAAACA
>NW_011419603.1:0-560 GCF_000754665.1 Bison bison bison | reverse complement strand
CACTTCCTGTGCTTTGGCGTGCCTCCTGATTCCTTATATCTGATAAATAGAGTGAGACTGGTGGAGACATAACTGGGGTGGGGGCTGGTTGCAAAGCCTCTCTGATATGGCAGAGTGCCTCCCCACCAGGGAAGTTAAAGTCCTGCTTGGTGTTGCCTCTGGAGCAACCCTTTCCTACCAGTGGACTCCAGTTTCTTGGCTGCAAAGCTGCTCCTCCTAAGGCGCATACACAAAGGGGGTTAGAACCTTTCAGGGTGGCTTTGCCCTACTGGGTACCTGCGATTCACACGCGGACAGGAGATTGGGACACTGATGGCTCTCCTCTCATGGAACAACATCTGAATCTCGGTAACTGACACACAAGCCACCCGTGTTGATGTGACTGCAGAGAAGACTGGCTTTGCACTCAAGAGAAACTAGGGCGTGACTCCCAGATCCAGCTTTTACTGCATCAGCCACCTAAGCTCTTTCAGCTTGCTTCCTTGTCTCTGAGAAGGCTGGGGTTCATCCTTACCCTTCTGGGACTGTGGGGAATAAAACCCCATATACCTGGCTCCCAC
>NW_011419602.1:0-587 GCF_000754665.1 Bison bison bison | reverse complement strand
CACAGAAATACAAAGGATCATAAGAGACTACTATCAACAATTATATGCCAATAAAATGGACAACGTGGAAGAAATGGACAAATTCTTAGAAAAGTACAACTTTCCAAAACTGGACCAGGAAGAAATAGAAAATCTTAACAGACCCATCACAAGCACGGAAATTGAAACTGTAATCAAAAATCTTCCAGCAAACAAAAGCCCAGGTCCAGACGGCTTCACAGCTGAATTCTACCAAAAATTGAGAGAAGAGCTAACACCTATCCTGCTCAAACTCTTCCAGAAAATTGCAGAGGAAGGTAAACTTCCAAACTCATTCTATGAGGCCACCATCACCCTAATACCAAAACCAGGCAAAGATCCCACAAAAAAAGAAAACTACAGGCCAATATCACTGATGAACATAGATGCAAAAATCCTTAACAAAATTCTAGCAATCAGAATCCAACAACACATTAAAAAGATCATACACCATGACCAAGTGGGCTTTATCCCAGGGATGCAAGGATTCTTCAATATCCGCAAACCAATCAATGTAATACACCACATTAACAAAATGAAAAATAAAAACCATATGATTATCTCAATAG
>NW_011419601.1:0-840 GCF_000754665.1 Bison bison bison | reverse complement strand
AATTCACTAATCCTATCTTCTGCCTCTGTTATTCTACTATTTGTTGCCTCCAGAGTGTTTTTAATTTCATTTATTGCATTATTCATTATATATTGACTCTTTTTTATTTCTTCTAGGTCCTTGTTAAACCTTTCTTGCATCTTCTCAATCCTTGTCTCCAAGCTATTTATCTGTGATTCCATTTTAATTTCAAGATTTTGGATCAATTTCACTATCATTATTCGGAATTCTTTATCAGGTAGATTCCCTATCTCTTCCTCTTTTGTTTGGTTTGGTGGGCATTTATCCTGTTCCTTTATCTGCTGGCTATTCCTCTGTCTCTTCATCTTGTTAATTGCTGAGTTTGGGGTGTCCTTTCTGTATTCTGGCAGTTTGTGGAGTTCTCTTTATTGTGGCTTTTCCTCACTGTGTGTGGGTTTGTACAGGTGGCTTGGTCAAGGTTTCCTGGTTAGGGAAGCTTGTGTCGGTGTTCTGGTGTGTGGAGCTGTATTTCTTCTCTTTGTTCAGTTGCGCTGTGGGGAGGGAGGGAGGGATGCTGCAAACAAATGACACTGGCGTGCGCTCGCAGTGCCTCAGCCACACTGGGTCTGCCCCCGCTCACGGCGCGTGTAGCCTCCCTGCCCACACTGCTCGGGCTCTAGGTTGTTCCGCTGGGAACAATCCGAGGCTGGCCCTGGGTTGCATGCACCTCCCAGGTCCAAGCCGCTCAGGTTCAGGCACTCAGGTAGTCCTCAGAGGCGCAGACTCAGTTGGGCCTGCGTTTTGTGCTCTTCCCAGGTCCGAGCAGCTCAGGTGATGAGGTGTTTGGCGAGCGCCAATGCTGCGACTTATCGCCTCCCC
>NW_011419600.1:0-563 GCF_000754665.1 Bison bison bison | reverse complement strand
CATATAAATGCAGCATGTGGGATCTAGTTCCCTGATCGAGGATTGAACCCAGGCCCTCTGCATGGGGAGTGCAGAGTCTTAGCCATTGGACCACCAGGGAAGTCCCCATTTAACTTTTTAAGGAACTGACAATTGTGTTCCAAAGTGACTATACTAATTTACATTCCCATGATCTATATATGACGGGTTCCAACTTCCCCTACATCCTCTATTAATATTTGTTATTGTCCTATTCTTTTTTTATTACTAAACTTTTTTTTCTTTTTTACCTTCAAGCTTAAGATGATGTTTCTTTTTTTTTATTTTAAACTTTACAATATTGTATTAGTTTTGCCAAATATTGAAATGAATCCACCACAGGTATACTTGTGTTCCCCATCCTGAACCCTCCTCCCTCCTCCCTCCCCATACCCTTCCTCTGGGTCGTCCCAGTGCACCAGCCCCAAGCATCCAGTATCGTGCATCGAACCTGGACTGGCGACTCGTTTCATACATAATATTATACGTGTTTCAATGTCATTCTCCCAAATCTCCCCACCCTCTCCCTCTCCCACAGAGAATAT
>NW_011419599.1:0-653 GCF_000754665.1 Bison bison bison | reverse complement strand
TCTTGCTGGGCTCGACCCACCTCCGCCCTTTCGTAGAACCGCGAGAGCTTATATCTATCCCTGCTTCTTTGTCCTGGTGAAAAACATAAAAATTAAAAAGTAGAGATATTATTATCTCCTCTTCAAGAAGCAATTAAGTGAGCTAATGATGAAGGAGAACATATCCCGGGTTTTCAGGAATCTATCCAGTATTTGAAAATGCTCAACAGCAGAGGTATTATGAACCTCTACCCTTTAAGCAACTAAAAGAGTTAAAAAATGGCTTGTGCACAATACGGCCTGACTGCGCCGTTGACTCAGGCTATTATAGAGGCTTTAGGAAATCAAATCTGCCACCTAATGACTGGAAACAGGTTGCTCGGGCTTGTTTATCTGGAGGAGATTATTTACTATGGAAATCTGAGTTTTCTGAGCAGTGTGGGATCACAGCCAATATCAATCGGCGACAGGGACTGAACACCACTTATGAAATGATGGTGGGAGAGGGGGATTATCGAGGCACTAATAATCAACTTAATTATTTGCCTGGAGCCTACCCTCAGATTAGTGCTGCGGCTCTATGAGCATGGAAAAAGCTTCCAAATTCTGATAAAAAGACCGAAGATTTATCTAAAATTCACCAGGGGCCAGATGAACCATATCAGGATTTTGTT
>NW_011419598.1:0-557 GCF_000754665.1 Bison bison bison | reverse complement strand
TCCACGGGAAGGCCCGGTCTGGCAGGCGCTTTCTGGGCACAAACGGAACGACACTCTGGCTGTGGAGCTGCCTCCCCAAGGCCAGGGGCACCGGGACCCTGATTCCCTCCGTGCGGCGCTTAGTCTGGGCGGGGAAGCACCAGCTTGGGAATGCAGCCTGGGGCGCTTCCTTTCCCTGGGAAAGAGCTCTCCCCTGCGGGAGGCTTTTGGCAGTGTGCACACCCCCCAGCCCCTAAGCCCTCTGCAAGGACGCCTGGCTCCTAGGTCCGAAGGGAAGGCGAGAGCTGAGCTGAGGCACCAGTCAGGCACCAGTCACGTCTCCCACACTCCGCAGCCTGCTCCTTCCCGGGCGCGAACGCTAGAAGCTGGGCAGGGCTTGGGGAGGCTCGCCCAGGCCAGAGCAGCCTCTCGGCCGGGGCTCTGTGCTATCGCGCCTGGGCGCAGAGCTGGAGCTCCGCCGGTGTGGAAGCTCACTCGGTCCTTCCCAGTAACAGGCTTGCAAGCACCCGCCGGCAGCCAGCCTCTTCTCTCCCGCGTTCCGGGCATTGGGCTCCAAA
>NW_011419597.1:0-860 GCF_000754665.1 Bison bison bison | reverse complement strand
ATGTAGCCCTGTGCCGCTACAGCGTCTCAGGAGAAGTCCCACTTTAGGAATTGGAGTTCGAAACGGTACTTGTCACCCTTGATGCGACCCACAAAGTTCCCCGACATCCCGGTCTCCCTCGAGAGGAACACCGAAGTTTTCCGGCATCACTTCCTCTGAGCCTCTTCTACCCTCCTGATCTGGACAGGAGGGTCGACTCCTCTGCTTTGTCTGGAAGGGGTTCCCGACCTTCCGGTCGCACCTCAGGATGAGGCCGGTCTCACGACGATATTCCAGACGTGGCCTCGTGGGTGGTTCCACATTCCGAAGGACCCCGATTTCCCGGTCCCCTCTTGATAAGAACCCGATGCCCGGACACCTCTTCGAACTCCACCCTGTGAATGAAGTCAACACGAAGGGCAGTGACTCGCCCGTTCATCGTCCGGAAAAGACCCCCAGGTCCCAAATACAGCTCGACAAGTGGCCTCTCTCCCCGGGGACACCTCGAGAGGCAAGCGGAGTTCCATGCCTCAACCCAAGACGAGGCCTGACTCTCCTGTCCCCAGTCTGCAGGGACCCTGCGATCGGAGTCCGAAATCAGAGGAACCCTGAGGTTCCTGCCTCAACTGGAGATGAGGCCCTCTTCCAATGCACCAAACCCCGTGGAGTCCCGAGAGGCCCCCCCCACCACCTCCAGTTTCCCTGACTGCTCAGAGCCACCATGAGAAGCCCCCTGAGGTCACCTGCACAAGTCGAGGGAAGCCAGGGTTTCCTGCCTCAACCCGAGAAAGACCTCGAGAGACCTTCTTCAACACGTCTCGAGGCCAGGTTCCCCTACCATGACTCGAGAGCCATGACGCGCTCCCCCTCGCCACTCGCAT
>NW_011419596.1:0-533 GCF_000754665.1 Bison bison bison | reverse complement strand
ACGTCAAGGCTGTATATTGTCTACCCTGTTTTTTTAACTTCTATGCAGAGTACATCATGAGAAACGCTGGACTGGAAGAAACACAAGCTCGAATCAAGATTGCTGGGAGAAATATCAATAACCTCAGATATGCAGATGACACCACCCTTATGGCAGAAAGTGAAGAGGAACTCAAAAGCCTCTTGATGAAGGTGAAAGTGGAGAGTGAAAAAGTTGGCTTAAAGCTCAACATTCAGAAAATGAAGATAATGGCATCCGGTCCCATCACTTCATGGGAAATAGATGGGGAACAGTGGAAACAGTGTCAGACTTTATTTTTGGGGGCTCCAAAATCACTGCAGATGGTGACTGCAGCCATGAGATTAAAAGATGCTTACTCCTTGGAAGGGAAGTTATGACCAACCTAAAAAGCATATTCAAAGCAGAGACATTACTTTGCCAACAAAGGTCCGTCTAATCAAGGCTATGGTTTTCCTGTGGTCATGTATGGATGTGAGAGTTGGACTGTGAAGAAGGCTGAGCACCGAAGAATT
>NW_011419595.1:0-797 GCF_000754665.1 Bison bison bison | reverse complement strand
GTCGAGGTCGTTTCTCGGGTTGAGGCAGGAAACCCTGGGTTCCCTCGACTTGTGCAGGTGACCGTCAGGGGGCTTCTCATGGTGGCTCTGAGAAGCCAGGGAAACTGGAGGTGGGAGGGGCCTCTCGGGACGCCACTGGGTTTGGTGCATTGGAAGAGGGCCTCATCTCCAGCTGAGGCAGGAACCGCAGGGTACCTCTGATTTCAGACTCCGATCGCAGGGTCCCTGCAGACTGGGGACAGGAGAGTCAGGCCTCGTCTTGGGTTGAGGCATGGAACTCCGCTTGCCTCTCGAGATGTCCCCGGGGAGAGAGGCCGCTTGTCGAGCTGTATTTGGAACCTGGGGTTTTTTCCGAACGGTGCACGGAAAAACTGCCCCTTCGTGTGGACGTTCATTCACAGGGTGGAGTTCGGAGAGGTGTCCGGGCATCGGGTTCTTCTCAAGAGGGGACCGGGAAATCGGGGTCCTACGGAACGTGGAACCACCCACGAGGCCACGTCTGGAATGTCTTCGTGAGACCGGCCTCATCCTGAGGTGCGACCGGAAGGTCGGGAACCCCTTCCAGACAAAGCAGGGGAGTCGACCCTCCTGTCCAGATCAGGAGGGGAGAAAGGGCTCAGAGGACGGGGTGCCGGAAAACCTCAGTGTTCCTCTCGAGGGAGACCGGGATTTCCGGGAACTTTGTGGGTCGCATCAAGGGTGCCAAGTGCCCTTTCGACCTCCAATTCCTAACGTGGGACTTCTCCTGAGACGCTGTCGCGGGAAAGGGCTTCATCTTGCGATGACGGGGGAGCCAC
>NW_011419594.1:0-622 GCF_000754665.1 Bison bison bison | reverse complement strand
TCTTCACAGTCCAACTCTCACATCCATACATGACCACGGAAAAACCTAGCCTTGGACTAGACGGACCTTTGTTGGCAAAGTAATGTCTCTGCTTTTGAATATGCTATCTAGTTTAGGTCATAACTTTCCTTCCAAGGGAGTTAAGCGTCTTTTAATTTCATGGCTGCAGTCACCATCTGCAGTGATTTTGGAAGCCCAAAAAAACAAAGTCTGACACTGTTTCCACTGTTTCCCCATCTATTTCTCATGAAGTGATGGGACCAGATGCCATGATCTTCGTTTTCTGAATGAGGGAGAGTGGGTCAGGTGTTGCCTTGTACCAACCTCAGGAAATTTCCTTCATGGAAACAAAAAAGGATCCAGGTCAGGTTGGCCTCAACAAATAAGCTGAACTGAGTTTGTTTGGCGAGGCTGGTTTTGTCTGAGTAGGGAAATAGCAAGGCTGGTCTCCACTGGTTTTTCATTTAAAAAAAATTCTAACTGAATTCTCCCTTCTTTATGTTTCTGCCCATAAATGCAGTTAACCTCAAGCTCTAAACAGGCTTGCTTGTTATTTGCTATTGATTTCATGTCCCAAGTTGCAATTCCTCTGCTATTCCTGAAAAAACTCATCCTTGTTTTT
>NW_011419593.1:0-503 GCF_000754665.1 Bison bison bison | reverse complement strand
TGAGGGGATGTAAGTATACCTATGGCTGATCCATGTTGATGTATGGCAGAAACCATGACAGTATTGTAATTGCCCTTTAATTAAACATAAATAAATTAGGGGGAAAAAAGCTTGCAACAGGGCTTCCCTGGTGGTCTAGTAGTTGGGAATCTGCCTGCCCATGTGGGGGACACAGGCCCGATCCCAAGACCGAGAAGATTCCACATGCCTCGGGGCTGTTAAGCCCGTGGGCCTCAAGCCCATGTGCCTAGAGCGGGTGCTCCACAACAAGAGAAGCCACAGCGATGAGACCCTGCACACAGCAAAGAGCAGCCCCCCTGCCCACAACTAGAGAAAGCCTGTGCACAGCGAAGAAGACCCAGCACAACCATTAATTAGTTAATTAAAACACTGCAACAACCAGCCAAACCTCCTCCTCTTTTAGTGTGTGTATGTGTGTGTGTGTAAAAGTGTGAAAGTGTGAGTTCACACATGAGTGTTTAATGTGTATTGTTCTCTTTTCT
>NW_011419592.1:0-512 GCF_000754665.1 Bison bison bison | reverse complement strand
AGATCCAGAGGTATGAGATATATATCAGCGTATCAGAGGTATGCTAGAGGTATCAGATGCAAATGTCACCTGTTCAAAAATATACTTGACAAAAGGAAAAATTTCTGAGAATCAAAACCAATCTAGAACTTTTACAATAACAGTGACTGAATTTAAGAACTCAGTCTCTGGGCTTAACATCAGATTGGATGTAGCTGAAGAGATGATCAGTGAACTGAAGGACGGATCGGTTACAATATATATATAAGAGGGAAAAGGGATAGAATGTATTGAAGGAATCTGTTGTTAAACTATGTTGTTAAAAACTATAAATGGGGACCCTCATGGTGGAGAAAAGACAGAAAGGGGAATAAGAAATGCCTCCAGGGGCTGAAACTAAAGAGCCTCTTAGTGAAAGTGAAAGGGGAGAGTGAAAAAGCTGGCATAAAACTCAACATTCAAAAAATGAAGATCATAGCATCCAGCCCCATCACTTCATGGCAAATAAATGGGAAAACAGTGGAAACAGTGAC
>NW_011419591.1:0-645 GCF_000754665.1 Bison bison bison | reverse complement strand
GTGTGTGGGGGGGGAGCCCTTCTTTCCATTCCACATGAGACCCAGTGGACAATCCAGGCCCTGCCCACTGCATTGAGTGTGCAGCAACTATATCAACGGTAATGCCGGTGAAAAATGCGTATTCCTGGAATCCACTCCGTTGGCTACTGACTGTGTGTGCTGGTGGTCTGGAACCTAGACCTGGAAGCTTTCTGGATGATTGCAAATGACACCAAAGTCTGAGGACGATGGAAGATCTTCACATTTCTGCAAGAGCCACATACCTCCAGAAGGAACCACAAGACTTGCCTGAAATGGTCAAGGTATAAGTCTTGGACTCAACGTTGGAAGGTCTCCACCTTTGCTATGGAAGTCAAACGATCTTTCTTTGAAATGAAAATGGAGCCTACTAAACGTTCACATGCTTCTAGAGCATTTGAAAAGCCCTAACTTGTAGAAATCTGCTGTACGAGTTCCTTGAAAGCAAGACCCTCTATGTATGGATATGTCTTCATGCTTAGATTGTGCCTCGAATATAGTGTACCCATCAACCCAGGAAAGGAAAGAATTGACTCGCCAAATATACAAAGAGATCAAAAGTGCCGAGCCAAGTGACCCCTTGAGGCTTCCAAGAGCTTTTCTGTCTTTCACACACTAAGTAAATAC
>NW_011419590.1:0-600 GCF_000754665.1 Bison bison bison | reverse complement strand
GGGTATATATCTCCGGGTATATATCACATTGGCTTGCGACTACAGGCCAGGATCTGTCCTCAGTCACTGGCAGAGATTTCCTGAGGGTCCAGTTTGTGTTCCTCCAGGCACTGGAGTTAGTAGCTGAATTTAAAACACACACGACATCCACCTGAAGACCAGGAAACGCACAGGATATGGCAGCTTTGAGAAAACATGGCCTGCGTATGCTTCTGCCTCTCAGCTCACAGCGGGGAGAGCTCAGGCCCTCAGGGGAGATGCCTGGGCCCAGAGTAGAAGGATGGAGCAGCCCGCCCCGCCGGGGTCCTCAAAGCTTCCCCCTTGCTTCTGAATCTGTCCCATTTACCCAGAAAGGACATGCCAACCAGATGGAGAGAAACAGAGCTGCAGCTGTAAACCCCAGGGCCTCAAGAGCTGTCCCAGCCAGGCATCCAGGGGCCGGGGCCCCCTGCCTGCCCCAGCCTCCTGGCTCCCGGCTCCCAGGAGAGCTGCCCCCCACCCGTTCCCTCTCTCTGGCCCCAGAACAGAGCGAGCTGTGTGTGCAGGGCTGGCACCGCTCCCTCCGGCCTCCCAGAGCAAACACGAGCCCAAGCCCCAGGC
>NW_011419589.1:0-721 GCF_000754665.1 Bison bison bison | reverse complement strand
TCCCTCCCTCCCTCCACCCCCCCCTCCCCCCTCCCCCCTCCCCCCTAACCCCCCACCCCCACCCCCACCCCCGTGGTGTTTTCTGGGCCTCCCCGTGCTCATCCACCAGCAGAGAGTATTTCTCCGGCGAAGAGGGGGGAGGGTTTCGGGACCCCCTCTGGGGGACTTGCCTTTGGAGAGAACGCTGGCTAATTTACCTTGAGAGGAAGACTGAGGTCGGGGAGGTAGCGACGGTGGCCTGGGCGTGGACGTTGGCCCCCTTCCCTTCTTGGCGCACGTGTTCAGACGGCGGCCGGCTCTGCTTTGGCCGTCTTCTACGTGGTTTTGAAACCAGACCTAGGGGCAAACAGAGAGAAATCCTTCTCAGGAGAAAGGCCGCCAGATGCGTTCAGCTGCCTTGGATCGGCATGGAGAGCCTGAAAGGGAGAACGGGTGGAGAGGCGGGGGGCCTACCTGAACTCTGCTTTCGTCAATGCCGAGCTCTCGGGCCAGTCGTTCTCTGGTCGCTATCCCAGGGTAGGGGTTCTGTTGAAAGAGCGCTTGCAGGGCGTCCTTCTGGCTCGGCTTCAGAACGAGCCTCCTCCTTCGAGACCCTGTGGCGATGGGGCCTGTGGAAGAAGAGAAGAAAGGGAAGCGCCTCAGACCAGAGCACCTGGTGGAGGACTCGACGGAGGAGCCCAAGCATGCTCCCCGCCCAGGGCAGTTGCCCCTGTGCCTGAGC
>NW_011419588.1:0-516 GCF_000754665.1 Bison bison bison | reverse complement strand
ACTGCTCTTCAGTCTGCACACACCACACAAAATATTCAAAATAGCTTCCTCAGGCATGTTGATTCATTCACCCGGCTGAAGCAGTGTCTTGTGTGTTTGGCCAGAGAACTGGGGAAGAATTCTTCTGACTGAATTTCATCCCCAAATGACAACCTGAGTTCTGGTCTTGACAGGGTAGTGAGGGTAAGCCCTGGGAGCTAGCCTGGGAAATTTTAGTTGTTCAAGCTCGTCAGTGTCACCCAGCCAGACCGCAGCCCATCAGCTTGACTGAATGTTCACCGGAGGATCTTGGAGTCATTACGACCCTTTGCATGGAGCTGAGTTCAGAGTTCAGGGGTCAGATAACTAGGCTGGGTTTGCCTGTGTTGAAATGAAAGTTCACAAACTCTAGGATGCCAAAGAATCACCTCAGTAAAAAAATTCCCGTGTCCCACCATATCCTTTCTTAATTAAAACCTCTTGAAGTGGGGCAAAGCAATTGATTTTAACATGGTTCCTAGATTACTTCAAGAAAGA
>NW_011419587.1:0-612 GCF_000754665.1 Bison bison bison | reverse complement strand
AACATTGATAGTTTCTCATTTTGATGTATTTTGCCGTCTCTAAGTTTCTTTCTGGCTCTGAATGCCTTAATGCTGCCAGTTTCAATGGTTTATAATTTCTGATTTCTTGTAATCTTGATGCTTTTCCAGAGCTAGCAAAAGTCCTAAAAAGCCTTGCCTAGGTATCAGATTTCTTTCCCTACCATATTGCTACCTGTATGAGTTTGGACTGTGATGCTCCCAGGATGTGATCTTGGTCTTATCTTTGGTTTAAAATGAATAACTAAAAAATTACAGGAAGGCACTCCATCATACACCCTTGCACACTCTTACACTCTCTCACATGACCTCTCACATGACCTCACACACTCTCACTCTCCCTCACACACCCTTGCATGGTCTTACACTCCTTCGCACATCTTGCATACTCTTACACTCCTTTGCACACCATTGAACACTCTTACATTCCCTCTCACACCCTCACACACACTTACATTCCCTCACAAGCCTACACCTGTGGTCACATGTACATAGTCTCAGGGTTAACCACTCTCAGACCATAGATATGTTGTCACAAGTTCACAGTCTCCATGGTTACCCCACCTACCAGACCATGTACCTGGAGTCACATTT
>NW_011419586.1:0-529 GCF_000754665.1 Bison bison bison | reverse complement strand
GAAAATGATGACTGATCATGACACTGCTAGTGACAAGAAGAGGAGTCAAATCAATTCATTAACAATATCAAATATAAGCAATGGAAGAATTTCATTTGATAGAACTTGTTATTCCGAAATCGAGAATCAGATGTTGGATAAGGTCTAGAAAGAATTATCTATTGCTTGGAAGTCTTGTGGATACAAGAGACTTGGATCTGATCTGAAAACAACAAAAGAACAATTGATCTAAAAGGAAAATATATTTTAACCTGTATTTCCGTGAAATCTGATAGAATGGAGAGAAGAGAAAGATCTCTGACCTCAGTAGATGTAATGGGAACTTCCTGGACTGGATTACCCACAAGACCAATTCATTTCCAGTGTAATTTGTTTGAGATGTTCCAGATCTATTGTTTCATATGTGAATGACTATCAGATGATCTTTGCCAGGCCTGTGAGCGTATGCCCTGTTTTGTTGAAACATGCCTTTTCTTGTCACCTCAATTTCCCAATAACACCTAGTGAAGACGTCAGGAGAAAAAAATCC
>NW_011419585.1:0-521 GCF_000754665.1 Bison bison bison | reverse complement strand
CACTTAGCTTTCTTCACAGTCCAACTCTCACATCCATACATGACCACAGGAAAAACCACAGCCTTAACTAGATGGACCTTGTTAGGCAAAGTAATATCTCTGACTTTGAAATGCTGTCTAGGTTGGACATAACTTTCCTTCCAAGGAGTAAGTGTCTTTTGATTTCATGGCTGCAGTCACCATGGGCAGTGATTTTGGAGCTGAAAAAAATAAAGTCTGACACCGTTTCCACTGTTTCCCCATCTACTTGCCATGAAGTGATGGGACCGGATGCCATGATTTTCGTTTCTGAAGGTTGAGCGTTAAGCCAACTTTTTCACTCTACTCTTTCATTTTCATCAAGAGGCTTTTTAGTTCCTCTTCACTTTCTGCCATAAGGGTGGTGTCATCTGCATATCTGAGGTTATTGATATTTCTCCTGGCAATCTTGATTCCAGCTTGTGCTTCTTCCAGTCCAGCGTTTCTCATGATGTACTCTGCATATAAGTTAAATAAGCAGGATGACAATATACAGCCTTGAT
>NW_011419584.1:0-659 GCF_000754665.1 Bison bison bison | reverse complement strand
ACTGATCAGTGCCTGCAGAGTCACGTGATCAGGGCCGGCTGAGCTGCGTGATTCTTGCCGGCTCATCTGCATGGCAATTGCCATCTGAGCTGCGTGATTCCTGTCGGCTCATCTGCTTGACAATTGCCAGCTGAGCTGCGTGATTCCTGCCTGGTCACGTGCTTGATTATTGCCAGTTGAGCAGCATGATTCGTCCCTGCTGAGCTCCATGCTTATTACCTGCTGATTGCGTGCTTCGTGTCTGCTCAGCTCTTTGAGTATTGCCTCCTGAGGTCCCTGTTCGGTCGCCACCTGCCGGGGACCAGCCCCAACTGATCCAGGGTATTCGAAGGAGAGATGGCCTAGGCGACTATTTATATGCTAATCAGAGATGTCAAGAAGAATAGTATGAGGAGAGCTCAGTAGGAAAATTCGGTGGAGAAAAGAGACTGAGTAGCTTGGTTTACGCGGAAGACCAATCAATCTTCAAGACAAGAAGTTTGCACCACTTACGTAGGCCGCAGTTGCCCTCTCGAATAGCGAAAGGTGCCTCACCCTAGACACCTTTTCGAGTGGGTCTTAGCAGCCCAGGCATAATTAGTAAGCGTGGTGGGTTCCGCGCTCCAGATGGACACCCAGCTGGAAGTTAAAGGGAAGAATGACAAGGAACTTTATGAATT
>NW_011419583.1:0-642 GCF_000754665.1 Bison bison bison | reverse complement strand
GGACTCAGCTCTTTTTGCAACATCCAAATCAGGTCTGGGTGCATTTTCAATGTTCATTATTTCCTGATGTAGATGCAGCAAATCTAAGGAAATATTTTCATTATGCCAAATACCTTCTAAATGAGCTTTCACCTTATCCCAAGCAGTTATACTACCATTTATATTTTTTGGGAGTAACACAGATCCATCGAAAATCAGCATGACATTGTACTCGTAATCTCAACTTTATACTTTGAACCTCTTCACCTAAATATTTACAACATCATAAAGGGCATTCAATCGATCCTCTAGCTTTTTGTCAATATCTTCTTGAGTCCCCAGGGCAACGGATGCATTTTGTGCCAGATTATTAACAAAAGTTGCAGTTTGCACTGATTGTGCCAAGGACAGGGCTTCAGTAATCGAGGAAGCAATAAGAGTTACCAAAGCTACAAATCCCAGAATTATTAACCCTATTCCCCTGCGATAACGCATTAAAGCACTCTCTACTTCTCTCCAAAGTTCAAGTCCCCTTTCATCATACCAAGACCCATTAATCTTTACAGGAACCATAACAAAAGCAGGCTGTCTTAAGACTAGAACCCTAGTTTGATTAGTAATTCCCCTAACACAGTTAGTCAAAGTACAATTGTTACAAGTTAC
>NW_011419582.1:0-666 GCF_000754665.1 Bison bison bison | reverse complement strand
AAGGGAAGAAGGGTTCACTACAGACCCTTCTTAAAATATCACCAGAATCATCATTTAGAGGGAACCCTACCGACCGCAGATGGCTACGGGCGTGTAAGCCAAAATATGGCTTTCATCTCCTCTGAAATACAGACCTGATAAGAGCATGCCTGGTGAAATGCCAGTCAACTAGTATTTGTAAATGCATGATTATTCTTTTAACAGATCTTCTTACTCTGAAAAACTTTCAATGTAGAACATTTAGACAGATTACTTTTTTAAAAAAACAAACAAAAAAATTAAACTATCTATAAGCTCAGGTTCCTGAGAGGTTAGCATTTGTTTCTAAGCAGTCTTTCTTACTTTTTCTGTGTGCGTATTCCTCTATGTACGTACACAAACAATATGCTATGCTTTAAAACCCGCAGAAAACAATAGCATATGGTACATAGTATTTTCTGATCTGCCTTTTACAGCCATTATTTTGTATATCGTGATGCTTTTAATTAGCATTCCCCATCATACTTTTCAATGGCTTTCTAGTATTTATTTTTGGGGTGGGGACAATGATACACTTTGGCACACACCAGACTGACTCACTTTGTTTTGGAGAAGCCAGATTTGGTTTTCCTGGTTAAGTCCTGATTATCTGAGACCACTCGGGAACAGGAGCGAGTAAGGCTCACC
>NW_011419581.1:0-604 GCF_000754665.1 Bison bison bison | reverse complement strand
GAAGGGAAGGCGAGAGCTGAGCTGAGGCAGCAGTCAGGCACCAGTCACGTCTCCCACACTCCCGCAGCCTGCTCCTTCCCGGGCGCGAACGCTAGAAGCTGGGCAGGGCTTGGGGAGGCTCGCCCAGGCCAGAGCAGCCTCTCGGCCGGGGCTCTGTGCTATCGCGCCTGGGCGCAGAGCTGGAGCTCCGCCGGTGTGGAAGCTCACTCGGTCCTTCCCAGTAACAGGCTTGCAAGCACCCGCCGGCAGCTGGCCTCTTCTCTCCCGCGTTCCGGGCATTGGGCTCCAAACCTGGGACCAAAGTATTGCCCGGAGCTCACTGAGCATGGGCTGGTTCCCCTGCGCTGCGGCTGTGCTAGGGAGCCCAAACGCACAGGGGAAGCCCGCACAGCACACCCACCTGCCTCTAGGCGGGAGGACAGCTCCAGGGAAGGCCCGGTCTGGCAGGCGCTTTCTGGGCACAAACGGAGCGACACTCTGGCTGTGGAGCCGCCTCCCCAAGCCAGGGGCACCGGGACCCTGATTCCCTCCGTGCGGCGCTTAGTCTGGGCGGGGAAGCACCAGCTTGGGAATGCAGCCTGGGGCGCTTCCTTTCCCTCGGAAA
>NW_011419580.1:3859-4363 GCF_000754665.1 Bison bison bison | reverse complement strand
GTGTGGGGTGGCCTTAGGCTGAAGAATGGGTTGGAAGACAGCACAGGACATGGTGGACAGGCTCTGGGGAGATCAGCCAAATAGGCGGGGCCCTAGGCAGTGAGCCACTCTCGAGCTGCTGGCCAAAAATTAGTGCAAAGCCTGAGAGCGTGGTGGGTGGCACCCTTACGCACACATCCCTAGACCAGATAGCATCTTCGATGGTTCCTGGTCTGCAGCCCACCCACGGGGCATATTCTGCTCCAGGGAGGTAGTGGGTTTTGCATCTGCTGCTAGCCCAGGCACAGTCATTGACCAGGCTCTGGAAATTCCAACCACAGGTTCCTGCTCCACAGTCCAAACAGCAAACTCCTGTGTCCCTCGGGCCCGTCAATAACTGGGAACTCTCCCTGAGTATCCAAAGGATAAGCAGGGGCACCACGTGGCTGGATACTTTAATCCATGGGATAGAGAACCTGTTCCTGTCCGGATGCTAGGGAAGTAGGGAAAAACCCCACTGTTTGC
>NW_011419580.1:0-588 GCF_000754665.1 Bison bison bison | reverse complement strand
AAAAGAAAGCGAGCTACGCCCAAACACTAATCCTACAATACCCTCAGGTAGGGGGACAGCCACTCCCATTGGAATTGGAGTAACAGGCATGTCCGGAGTTAATATTGTGGTTAAATCCCCTTACCATTCCGCTCCTCTCCTAGCCTGGGTGAGGCCCCCCTGAGGGTTTTCTCCAAGGAGCATGCTCTGCATATTGTGTATGTGTCTGCTTTAAAAGTTCTGTTGTGCAAAAAACTTTTTATCTTCTTCAGCCTTAGGCAACACCTTGTGAGGCTTTGGGAGGCGCAAATGGAAGTGGCGGCAATCACCTTAAATCAGAAAGTGGTGGATAAGTTTTTAAAGGTTTGTGCAGAGGGGGAGGGGGCTCACCAGAGCGCCTGACCATAGGATCCTGTAAGCCCCCTCCTTCCTCGGGAGGTAGAGCACAGTCTGTCTCCTTTTTGTTCTTCAATGGCAGAAAATATGATCTGCGCAAAAGTGGAAACCCACCACCGACTGCAATAGCCTCCCCCATAGGCTGTCTAACAGCCTCATGACAAGGGTCCAGGACATTTCTAATCATATTTCACAGAGCAAAGCATCTACAGG
>NW_011419579.1:0-777 GCF_000754665.1 Bison bison bison | reverse complement strand
AAAATTACTTATGATTATACAGTGGAAGTGAGAAATAGATTTAATGGAGTAGATCTGATAGATAGAGTGCCTGAAGAACTATGGACAGAGGTTCGTGACATTGTACAGAAGACAGGGATCAAGACCATCCCCATAGAAAAGAACTGCAGAAAAGCAAAATGGCTGTCTGAGTAGGCCTTACAAATGGCTGTGAAAAGAAAGGACGCAAAAAGCAGAGGAGAAAAGGAAAGATAGAAACATCTGAATGCAGAGTTCCAAAGAATAGCAAGAAGAGATAAGAAAGCTTTCCTCAGCAATCAATGCAAATAAATAAGGAAAACAAGAGACTGGGAAAGACTAGAGATCTCTTCAAGAAAATTAGAGATACCAAGGGAACATTTCATGCAAAGATGGGCTCGATAAAGGACAGAAATATTATGGACCTAACAAAACAGTAGATATTAAGAAAAGGTGGCAGGAATACACAGAAGAACTGTAGAAAAAAAAAGCTTCTGCACAACAAAGGAAACTATAAGCAAGGTGAAAAGACAACCTTCAGAATGGGAAAAATAATAGCAAATAAAGCACCTGAAAAACAACTAATCTCAAAAATATAGAAGCAATTCCTATAGCGCAATTTCAGAAAAATAAATGACCTAATCAAATAATGGGCCAAAGAACTAAATAGACATTTCTCCAAAGAAGACATACCGATGGCTAGCAAACACATGAAAAGATGCTCAACATCACACATTATCAGAGAAATGCAAATCAAAACGACAGTGAGGTACCATTTCA
>NW_011419578.1:0-706 GCF_000754665.1 Bison bison bison | reverse complement strand
GTTAACATTAACGTGACCGTTTACTGCACACACTACCCATCCTCTGCATGCCTCCTCTCTCACTGATGCACTGTGCTTCCCACTGCCGTTTTTCCTACCTTCACGTTATTTTTGGTATACTAATCCTTTTCTATTAAAGTCAGATTCCCATGTAACATTTGTCATTTATTAATTGCTTTGTCTATTTGTTCAACCCCTGAGACCAACTGCTTTTTCAATGCATATCCCTATACAGTGCTGCGGTAAGAGGGAAAACCACAAAGATTCAGATCACTTACTTTCACATAAAAACAAATTTAATACTTAGAAAGGCCTCATGTCTAAATGTTTACACCTCTAACCCACTTTTGTATAAATACTAAGGACAAAGGGACATATTTCCACCAAAATAAGTAATGAGAAGCAAAATCTTATTTTAAAATATTTGAGTAAAAATTAAAATTTTAAATTCTTGTTAAAGTGGCAAAAGCCTTTGAATCTACATTTAAAGGGCAACTCTGTTACTTTGGTGGGTGGTTGACACTGTGATACACATTGTTTTTTTCCTGTTCGCTGATATCAATCAGCTGACCTGAATCACCATGGGCCCAGCTGGGAAAAGATGCACACAACCAGCTCTCCTAATGCAGGGTGAGCTAGCCTCACATGTAAATATCCTCAATGCTACACTATTTCAAGGACGGTTATGGATAAGATGGGGTCAGAG
>NW_011419577.1:0-833 GCF_000754665.1 Bison bison bison | reverse complement strand
CTTCCGCAACTCGAATGGAAGATTGGACTTCCCTGGGCCAACACAAGAGGCATCCTGAATTCCCCGTCGTAACTCGAGAATCCCGCCGCAACTCGAGAAAAACCACGTGGTTCCCCCGTCATCGCAAGATGAAGCCCTTTCCCGCGACAGCGTCTCAGGAGAAGTCCCACGTGAGGAATTGGAGGTCGAAACGGTACTTGGCACCCTTGATGCGCCCCCACAAAGTTCCCCGGCCTCCCGGTCTCCCTGGAGAGGAACACCGAGGTTTTCCGGCACCACTTCCTCTGAGCCCCTTCTACCCTCCTGATCTCCACAGGAGGGTCGACTCCCCTGCTTTGTCTGGATGGGTTCCCGACCTTCCGGTCCCACCTCAGGATGAGGCCGGTCTCACGACGACATTCCAGACGTGGCCTCGTGGGTGCTTCCACGTTGCGAAGCACCCCGATATCCCGGTCCCCTCGTGATAAGAACCCGATGCCCGGACACCTCTCCGAACCCCACCCTGTGAATGAAGTCAACAAGAAAGGGCAGTGACTCGCCCGTGCATCGTCCGGAAAAAGCCCCAGGTTCCAAATACAGCTCGACAAGTGGCCTCTCTCCCCGTGGACACCCCGAGAGGCAAGCGGAGTTCCATGCCTCAACCCAAGACGAGGCCTGACTCTCCTGTCCCCACTCTGCAGGGACCCTGCGATCGGAGTCTGAAATCAGAGGAACCCTGAGGTTCCTGCCTCAGCTGGAGATGAGGCCCTCTTCCAATGCACCAAACCCCGTGGAGTCCCGAGAGGCCCCTCCCACCTCCAGTTTCCCTGACTTCTCAGAGCCACCATGAGAAG
>NW_011419576.1:0-540 GCF_000754665.1 Bison bison bison | reverse complement strand
ATTGCTGTCATTCATTTCACTTATAAATAAGCATACACAAGTATATAAAATTTTTTAAACTACCATAATACCAGAAGGTGAAGTTTAAAATAGTCTAATGTGTTGAAACCTGAGCTCACCATCTCTTCCCTACCACCATTTTCTTACAACATAATGACCATTTACCTGTCCTCTCTATTACTTCTTATCTCCCAGAAAGAAATGGCATGACTATTGGTCCTGTATTTGCCTCACTTTCATTTGTGGCTACTATTGTGATGTAGAGTTGGACTGCTAACCATTGGTGGTTTCAAGACTTGAGATGTGTGTCAACAAATAGAACCAACCCAGTGAAACATGGAAAAATCTACCTTGAATTCCAATAGGCTGCTGCTGCTGCTGCTAAGTCGCTTCAGTGGTGTCTGACTCTGTGCGACTCCATAGATGGCAGCCCACCAGGCTCCCCCTTCCCTGGGATTTTCCAGGCAAGAACACTGGAGTGGGTTGCTATTTCCTTCTCCAATGCATGAAAGTGAAAAGTGAAAGTGAAGTCGCTCAGTC
>NW_011419575.1:0-538 GCF_000754665.1 Bison bison bison | reverse complement strand
TTTTTTTTAGAAAAGATTCCGAAAAATGAGGGAAACAGGAAGCCCAGAGGTGCCCCTGTAGCTTGGCGAAGGCCTTAGGAGGTCACTTGGAAATGCTGCTGGCTGGTGAGGGGGGGAGGGGGCAGATGTGCACAGAGCTGTGCAGGCTTGTCCTTTGCATGGATGTTCTTTGTAGAAATCCACCTCGGAGCCATCTCCTGGATGTGTAAGAATTTCCCAGACAAACCTTGAGCTAAGCAATGCGTTTTTTCCTTAGGAAATGTTGGTCTTCAGCGATGTTCAAAGCCTGTGTATTTCGGCTAGACTCTGGCTTCAGGTCGGTTCCCCCAGAAGGCTCAGAAGCGACCTGAACCAAACAGTAAGTTTTCCTCCTACCTTGTTCTCCTCATCTATGTTAAGAGTATACTTTAAGAGTATCCTGGCACATACATGTACTGCCTCACCCCTAACCTCAGTCATGTGTTCCAAGAACTTCTGTCCGTTGATTTATTTGTTTTGGGTAACATTGAATTCGTTTTGACTATGCTGGGTCTTTGCT
>NW_011419574.1:0-641 GCF_000754665.1 Bison bison bison | reverse complement strand
GGACTTCCTGGGCCAACACAAGAGGCATCCTGAATTCCCCGTCGTAACTCGAGAATCCTGCCGCAACTCGAGAAAATCCACGTGGTTCCCCCGTCATCGCAAGATGTAGCCCTGTCCCGCTACAGCGTCTCAGGAGAAGTCCCACTTTAGGAATTGGAGTTCGAAACGGTACTTGTCACCCTTGATGCGACCCACAAAGTGCCCCGACATCCCGGTCTCCCTCGAGAGGAACACCGAAGTTTTCTGGCACCACTTCCTCTGAGGCTCTTCTACCCTCCTGATCTGGACAGGAGGGTCGACTCCCCTGCTTTGTCTGGAAGGGGTTCCCGACCTTCCGGTCGCACCTCAGGATGAGGCCGGTCTCACGACGACATTCCAGACGTGGCCTCGTGGGTGGTTCCACATTCCGAAGGACCCCGATTTCCCGGTGCCCTCTTGATAAGAACCGGATGCACGGACACCTCTTCGAACTCCACCCTGTGAATGAAGTCAACACCAAGGGGTAGTGACTCGCCCGTGCATCGTCGGGAAAAAAACCCCAGGTTACCAAATACCGCTCGACAAGTGGCCTGTCTCCCCGGGAACACCTCGAGTGGCAAGCGGAGTTCCATGCCTCAACACAAGACGAGGCCTGACTCTCC
>NW_011419573.1:0-549 GCF_000754665.1 Bison bison bison | reverse complement strand
TCTTGCTGACCTCTTGTTGACCTCTGCAGAATCCTGGTTGGTGGGAGCTTGTTAGTTCCTTGTTCCTTACCGGGACCTCCTGTGGTAAGTGTTTTCTCTCCTCTGTGGCCTGGTAAGGCTGGGTGGTCATTGGCATCCCAAAGGTGGCTAGAAGTCAATGATTTAGGCAGGCTTGTGAATAGATATGGGAGAAGGCAATGGCACCCACTCTTTCCAGTACTCTTGCCTGGAAAATCCCATGGACGGAAGAGCCTGGTAGGCTGCAGTCCATGGGGTCGCTCAGAGTCGGGCACGACTGAGCGACTTCACTTTCACATCTCACTTTCATGCATTGGAGGAGGAAATGGCAACCCACTCCAGTGTTCTTGCCTAGAGAACCCCAGGGACTGCGGGGCATGGTGGGCTGCCGTCCATGGGGTCACACAGACTCGGACACGACTGAAACGACTTCGCAGCAGCAGCAGCAGCAGTGCATAGATATCAAAAGGGTTTAGAACAGTCAGGTAGGATCACACAAGTCACCGTGAAGCAATACTTCTCCACTTAGCC
>NW_011419572.1:0-674 GCF_000754665.1 Bison bison bison | reverse complement strand
TGAGGCCGGTCTCACGACGACATTCCAGACGTGGCCTCGTGGGTGGTTCCACATTCCCGAAGGACCCCGATTTCCCGGTCCCCTCTTGATAAGAACCCGATGCCCGGACACCTCTTCGAACTCCACCCTGTGAATGAAGTCAACACGAAGAGGCAGTGACTCGCCCGTGCATCGTCGGGAAAAGACCCCCAGGTTCCAAATACCGCTCGACAAGTGGCCTGTCTCCCCGGGAACACCTCGAGAGGCAAGCGGAGTTCCAAGCGTCAACCCAAGACGAGGCCTGACTCTCCTGTCCCAAATCTGCAGGGACCTTGCGATCGGAGTCTGAAGTCAGAGGAACCCTGAGGTTCCTGCCTCAACTGGAGATGAGGCCCTCTTCCAATGCACCAAACCCAGTGGAGTGCCGAGAGGCCCCTCCCACCTCCAGTTTCCCTGACTTCTCAGAGCCACCATGAGAAGCCCCCTGAGGTCACCTGCACAAGTCGAGGACCCCAGGGTGTCCTGCCTCAACCCGAGAAAGACCTCGAGAGACCTTCTTCAACACGTCTCGAGGCCAGATTCCCCTACTATGACTTGAGAGCAATGACGCGCTCCCCCTCGCCATTCGCATGGAGACCCGACTTCCTTGGCCGCCCCCACGAGAGACTCACTGACCTCGCCGACGTACCTCGCGA
>NW_011419571.1:0-673 GCF_000754665.1 Bison bison bison | reverse complement strand
GAGGTCGCGAGGGTGGCCTCTATTCCATGCAGGAGACGAAGGCCCTCATCTCCGCGATGTCGGGGGAGGCTCGGGGTGGTTCTCGAGCGACGGCCCCAGGGTGCGGTTTCTCACGAGGTACGACGGCGAGGTCAGTGAGCCTCTCGTGGGGCGCCAGCGAAGTCGGGTCTCCATGCGAGTGGCGAGGGGGAGCGCGTCATTGCTCTGGAGTCATGGTAGGGGAATATGGCCTCGAGACGTGTTGAAGAAGGTCTCTCGAGGTCTTTCTCGGGTTGAGGCAGGAAACCCTGGCTTCCCTCGACTGGTGCAGGTAACCTCAGGGGGCTTCTCATGGTGCCTCTGAGAAGTCAGGGAAACTGGAGGTGGGAGGGGCCTCTCGGGACTCCACGGGGTTTGGTGCATTGGAAGAGGGCCTCATCTCCAGTTGAGGCAGGAACCTCAGGGTTCCTCTGATTTCAGACTCCGATCGCAGGGTCCCTGCAGACTGGGGACAGGAGAGTCAGGCCTCGTCTTGGGTTGAGGCATGGAACTCCCCTTGCCTCTCGAGGTGTCCCCGGGGAGAGAGGCCACTTGTCGAGCTGTATTTGGAACCTGGGGGTTTTTTCCGGACGATGCACGGGCGAGTCACTGCCCCTTCGTGTTGACTTCATTCACAGGGTGGAGTTCGGAGAGG
>NW_011419570.1:0-527 GCF_000754665.1 Bison bison bison | reverse complement strand
CAGTTTATGGGGTCAAAAAAGAGTCAGACACAACTTAGCAATGAAACCACAACAATGAAAGTGAAAGTCGCTCAGTGGTGTCTGACCCTTCATGACTCCGATGGACAATACAGTCCATGGAATCCTCCAGGCTAGAATACTGCAGTGGGTAACATTTTCCTTCTCCAGGGGATCTTCCCAACCCTGGGTAAAGCCAGGTCTCCCATATTGCAGGCAGATTCTTTACCAGTTGAGCTACAAGGGGAGAACAACAATAAACAACATGTTTAAAATACCCAAGAATCTACTCCTTCAGGAAACCCTGAGGGTGGAGGGTCAAGAATTCATTTTTTCATCATTGGACACATTGACCACCTGCCTTGGGAGGAGCAGGTTATTGGGTAATTCAATACACCAATCACATGTTGTTGCTTGAGCTGGGAGCTTCATTCTCCCCACCACCCTTCAGAGATTCTAGGACTCCCACACATTCTCTGAGAGCTTCTAGATGTCCTTCATATTGAAAGAAGTTAGGGTATAAGCAAAGC
>NW_011419569.1:0-665 GCF_000754665.1 Bison bison bison | reverse complement strand
GCAAGGGCTGCCTTGTCTTGAGACCATTGAAATAAGAACTCAGAACTTGAGCACTATTATCAAAAATCACAAGGCTCACACTGACACAGACATCAATCCAGACAGACAAGACAAGACATCTTCCAGTTTTCCGCCTGAGATGGAAAAGATTTCTTTGAGCCGTTTTTTCTGGGGAGTGGGGGGTGGGGCTGGCGGCCAGGCAGGCTTTGGGAAGGAGCTCCTGGTTTGGAATTGCATATGAAAAGAACCAGCTTTCCGGGTTCCAAGGAATCAAGTTTCCTTGCAAACCAACTTTGTCCGGTTCTAGAGAATATCATGGCCCTCCTAGGTCAGGTCATCTTTCCTTTCCGCAGCCCTCGTTTGATCCCTGAATTCTAGACAGCTTGGATTGCCTCTGTGGGCTGGATGGATTGTCCTCCCGATTCACCGGGCGGCGGGAGCGAGGTCCCAGAGGCTCTCCTGGAAACGGGCGTGGGGGCGGGGCTCACCGGGAGCCCGTGGTGAAGGTGGGCAGCGCACCGGGAGCGCGCCCGGGGCGGGGCGAAGCCGGGCGGCGCGGGTCGGGAACCGGGTCGCGGCGGGGATGGGGGGCGGTCCCAGTTGTGCTCCGGGGATCCCCACTGCGGCTGGGAAGGCACCGGGAGCATGGCAGGGGCGGGGCGGCG
>NW_011419568.1:0-584 GCF_000754665.1 Bison bison bison | reverse complement strand
GGAAAAGGGGACAGGGAAGGATGGGCAGGAAAGGGCTCAATGAAAGGATGATATTTGATCTAAGGCCTGAATGAAATGAAGAGTAGTGTTGATACATGGCTGGGAAATACCTTGGAGAAGAATATCCCAGGCAAAGGAAGAGTGAACATAAAACCCTTAGGTATGAAGAAACAGCAAGGTCATCAGTGCTGCTGGAGTAGATTGATGGAGGGAGTAGAAGGGAGGGGAAAATGAGAGGGGTAGTGAGGGGCTAGATCATGTAGGGTTATGGAAGGCACAGCATGAATTTTGGCTTTTCCTCTGAGTGAAATAGTGGTTATATGGGGGTTAGGAGTATGTTCTGAGGTACATTTTAAATGATAATGTAGATAATGGATTATCTACCATTAACAGAATGTACAGTCACTGAAGATGGGAAAACAATTAGATAGCTGTTGTTATGATTGAGACATGAGATACTGTTGATTTGGATCAGAGTTGTACTATCGGTGATGAGTTTTCTGAATATATTGGAAAGAACAGACAATGGATTTTGCTAGTTGATTTAAAATCAGGAATAAATCCAAATGGTTTGGCCTTAGGAA
>NW_011419567.1:0-678 GCF_000754665.1 Bison bison bison | reverse complement strand
GGCTTTGAACATCGCTGAAGACAACATTTCCTAAGGAAAAAACGCATTGCTTAGCTACAAGGTTTGTCTGGGAAATTCTTACACTATCAGGAGATGGCTCCGAGGTGGATTTCTACAAAGAACATCCATGCAAAGGACAAGCCTGCACAGCTCTGTGCACATCTGCCCCCTCCCCCCCTCACAGCCAGCAGCTATTTCCAAGTGACCTCCTAAGGCCTTCGACCAAACTACAGGGGCACCTCTGGGCTTCCTGTTTACCCTACTATTTTTACGGAATTCTTTTAACTAAAAAAAAAGAAAAACAAAAAACAATTAAAAAAAAAAAAAAACCCGCACATTTCTTCGTACAATGCCACAGTGGAAGGAATACAGGCCTTCAATATTAAGACCTTAAATTTGCAAAAAACTTGGAGTCTTGGTTTTTTGTTTTGTTTTGTTTTGTTTTGTTTGAATCAAACCACCACATCATTTACAATTTTTACACGTTCTAATTATTCGGTTCCAAAACACCAAACTTGTACTGCACACGGTCCCCATGGAAAGGCCCCCTCAGCAGGACAGCCACAGATGCTGCCATGAAAGGGCAGCAGGGTGCCCTCCTCCCTTGTTTTCTGCCTGGGCGGCCACCGGGTTTTGAAACCCATGCACCCTACTAAGTTTCTAGGGTGCAATTCGTGG
>NW_011419566.1:0-586 GCF_000754665.1 Bison bison bison | reverse complement strand
AGGAGAGTCAGGCCTCGTGTTGGGTTGACGCATGGAACTCCGCTTGCCTCTCGAGGTGTCCCAGGGAGACAGGCCACTTGTCGAGCGGTATTTGGAACCTGGGGGTCTTTTCCCGACGATGCACGGGCGAGTCACTGCCCCTTCGTGTTGACTTCATTCACAGGGTGGAGTTCGAAGAGGTGTCCGGGCATTCGGGTTCTTATCAAGAGGACCGGGAAATCGGGGTCCTTTGGAATGTGGAACCACCCACGAGGCCACGTCTGGAATGTCGTCGTGAGACCGGCCTCATCCTGAGGTGCGACCGGAAGGTCGGGAACCCCTTCCAGACAAAGCAGGGGAGTCGAGCCTCCTGTCCAGATCAGGAGGGTAGAAGGGGCTCAGAGGAAGTGGTGCCGGAAAACCTCGGTGTTCCTCTCGAGGGAGACCGGGATGTCGGGGAACTTTGTGGGTCGCATCAAGGGTGCCAAGTACCGTTTCGACCTCCAATACCTAACGTGGGACTTCTCCTGAGACACTGTAGCGGGAAAGGGCTTCATCTTGCGATGACGGGGGAACCACGTGGATTTTCTTGAGTTGCGGCAGGATT
>NW_011419565.1:0-722 GCF_000754665.1 Bison bison bison | reverse complement strand
CCCTTAGGATTGACTGGTTGGATCTCCTTGCAGTCCAAGGGACTCTCAAGAGTCTTGTCCAACATCACAGTTCAAAAGTGTCCAGTCTTTGGTGCTCAGGCTTCTTTATGGTCCAACTCTCACATCCATACATGACTAGTGGAAGAACCATAGCCTTGACTCCACTGACCTTTGTTGGCAAAGTAATGTCTCTGCTTTTTAATATGCCATCTAGGTTTGTCACAGCTTTTATTCCAAGGAGCAAGCATCTTTTAAATTCGTGGCTGCAGTCACCATCTGCAGTGATTTTGGAGCTCAAGAAAATAAAGTCTGTCACTGATTCTTTGTTTCCTCGTCTATTTGCTATGAAGTGATGAGACCTTTGACTGTGTGGACCACAACAAACTCTGAAAAATTCTTAAAGAGATGGGAATACCAGACCATCTGTCATGCCTTTTGAGAAATCTGTATGCAGGTCAAGAAGCAACAGTTAGAACTGGACATGGAACAAGAGACTGGTTCTGAATAGGGAAAGGAGTATGTAAAGATTGTGTACTGTTGCCCTACTTATTTAACTTATATGCAGAGTACATCATTAAAAATGCTGGGCTGGATGAAGCACAATCTGGAATCAAGATGTCTGGGAGAAATAGTGACAATCTCAGACATGCAGATGCTGCCACACTAATAACAGAAAATGAAGATCCTCTTGATGACAGGGAAAGAGGAGAGTGAAAGGTAGG
>NW_011419564.1:0-503 GCF_000754665.1 Bison bison bison | reverse complement strand
CTCATGATGTACTCTGCATAGAAGTTAAATAAGCAGGGTGACAATATACAGCTTGGATGTACTCCTTTTCCTATTTGGAACCAGTCTGTTGTTTCATGTCCAGTTCTAACTGTTGCTTCCTAACCTGCATACAAATTTCTCAAGAGGCAGGTCAGGTGGTCTGGTATTCCCAACTCTTTCAGAATTTTCCAGTTTGTTGTGATCCACACAGTCAAAAGCTTTGGCATAGTCAATAAAGCAGAAATAGATGTTTTTCTGGAACTCTCTTGCTTTTTCCTTGATCAAGCGGATGTTGGCAATTTGATCTCTGGTTCCTCTCCCTTTTCTAAAACCAGCTTGAACATCTGGAAGTTCACAGTTCATGTATTGCTGAAGCCTGGCTTGGAGAATTTTGAGCATTACTTTACTAGCGTGTGAGACGAGTGCAATTGTGCGGTACTTTGAGCATTCTTTGGCATTGCCTTTCTTTGGGATTGGAATGAAAACTGACCTTTTCCAGTCCT
>NW_011419563.1:0-591 GCF_000754665.1 Bison bison bison | reverse complement strand
GGATTGCAAAGATCTCCTGGAGGAAGGCATGGCAATCTAGTACAGTATTCTTGCCTGGAGAATCCCAGAGACAGAAGAAGAGCCTGGTGGGCTACAGTGTACAGGGTTGAAAAGAGTCAAACACAACTGATGCAACTTAACACACATAGTTAATTACATGTATTAACTAGATTATATTAATTAATAACTCTTCAATTATGTTGTGCATGTACAGTAAATGTTAATTTTGTGAATTTAATTCTCGTATCTTATAATGTATCCCACAATTAACGCTTTTCTTTTTCCTGGAGATAATATAGAAGTTTTGCAGGTCTGAGGTACAATCCAAAATAAAACTTAATCACGGACGTCGAAGAGTCAAAACACATTTAAGTACAGCATTTATGGTACACTTGGACCTTCCAATAAAATAGGTAATGTCAGTTCCAAAGAGGACCTAGATCCTTGATCTCTGAAAAGAGTCTAAATATCAATATTTTAAAGTGACTTAAGTAAAATGACTGAGTCAACTTCGACCAACACTTATGGAAACTTTTATTTCAACTAAGGGTTCCCTTGAGTTAGCAAATGATATTTCAATGAATATTTAAC
>NW_011419562.1:0-610 GCF_000754665.1 Bison bison bison | reverse complement strand
GGAATGTCTGAGAATTTTTCTTGTGGAACTAACAGTTTGACTTACATGATTAAAGGCTGAAGGGCAGTGAAATGAATATATAACTATGGGTATTTTGATAAATGCACTGAAATACTGAAACACTGCTGTGGGGATTGTTTTGTACTCATTGGTCCCTTGTTTAATGTTGTTTTGAGTCTTTTAATCCTTTTGAGTGTGCTGTTCCCAATGCTAGTATGTCTGCCCAGACAGGAAAAGAGTAAATACTCTATGATTCCCTGCATGTGAATTTCCAGAACAGGCAAAGCTAATCTATACTGAGAGAATTTACAACAGGGATTGTCTCTGACTGTACATGTACATGGAAATGACTAGAAAGAGGGGGTGATGTGGATATCCTATATCTTGTTTTAAGTGATGGTTATAGGGGTATATACATTTGTCAAAACATATCAAGCTGAAGATTTAAAATCTGTGCCTTTTATTGTATATGAATTCTCCCTCAACAAAAACCAAAAATGCAGAAAAAGAAGTATTTCCGGATCACAAGAATACTGAGAGGCCCTGATGTTCTGGCTAATTCAAAGTTCAGTTACTTTCATTTGGGACCGTATGTCATGGGTTTGTTAGG
>NW_011419561.1:0-765 GCF_000754665.1 Bison bison bison | reverse complement strand
TGAGCTGCGTGATTCCTGTCGGCTCATCTGCTTGACAATTGCCAGCTGAGCTGCGTGATTCCTGCCTGGTCACGTGCTTGATTATTGCCAGTTGAGCAGCATGATTCGTCACTGCTGAGCTCCATGCTTATTGCCTGCTGATTGCGTGGTTCGTGTCTGCTCAGCTCTTTGAGTATTGCCTCCTGAGGTCCCTGTTCGGTCGCCACCTGCCAGGGACCAGCCCCAACTGATCCAGGGTATTCGAAGGAGAGATGTCCTAGGCGACTATTTATATGCTAATCAGAGATGTCAAGAATAATAGTATGAGGAGAGCTCAGTAGGAAAATTTGGCGGAGAAAAGAGACTGAGTAGCTTGGTTTACGCGGAAGACCAATCAAACTTCAAGACAAGAAGTTTGCACCACTTACGTAGGCCGCAGGCGCCCTCTCGAATAGCGAAAGGTGCCTCACCCTAGACACCTTCTCGAGTGGGTCTTAGCAGCCCAGGCATAATTAGTAAGCGTGGTGGGTTCCGCGCTCCAGATGGAGACTCAGCTGGAAGTTAAAGGGAGAATGACAAGGAACTTTATGAATTGGAGCTCTAAGTTAACTCTTTGACAGAGAGAGCGAGATGGTGGTGGGGGACAGCCCCAGTGAAATCAGAGGTGAGAGCACAAAGCAATACAGTAGGCAGACTCCGGTTTTTTTGGGGGAGAGTGCTCGAGAATATCCGGGTGGACCCTTGAGGCTCGATCCCGCATTTGCGTATGCCGAGCCTCCTTCCTCA
>NW_011419560.1:0-705 GCF_000754665.1 Bison bison bison | reverse complement strand
AATGTATATATATACATATAACTGAGTCACTTTGGTGTACAGCAGAAATTGACACAACACTGTAAATCAACTATACTTCAATTAAAAATAAATTTTAAAGTGATTAGTCTGAATCCACATATGCTGCAAGTAAAACTGCACACCAAGTTTCAAAGACTTAATACAAAAAAAGGAAAGTAAAATGTCTCATTAATATGCTTATATTGATTACAAGCTGAAATGACATTATTTTGGATACAGTGAGTTAAATACAATATTACAATTAACTTATCTGTTTCTTCTTACTTCTTTAATGTGAGTACTAGAAAATTTTAATTACCAACATGGCTCACATTATATTTGTATTGGACACTCCTCTCTAGACAGAACCAGTAGCTTAGACTCTACGGAGGGGATGAAGGTACAAGTAAACAAGAGCGTTGGGGAAACAATCAGACAATTCATGCATTTACAAGATATCTGTCTAGACTGAAAGTTAATGTCATCTAAAAAAGAAGCTATTCTAGATTAAGAGGCTAATGAGATCTAACAGCCAGATGCAATGCATGGACCTTGATTACATCAGGTATTTTTTCCCCTAAACTTTTTTAAAGATTTATTTTTATAAATTTTTATGTACTTATTTATTTATGTTTGGCTGTGCCGGGTCTTCGTTGCTGCCTGCAGGTTTTCACTAGTTGTGGTGAGCGGGGCTACTCTTCATTG
>NW_011419559.1:0-617 GCF_000754665.1 Bison bison bison | reverse complement strand
CAAGTGGTTGACCAGTTTTCCCAGCACCACTTGTTAAAGAGATTGTCTTTAATCCATCGTATATTCTTGCCTCCTTTGTCAAAGATAAGGTGTCCATATGTGCGTGCATTTATCTCTGGGCTTTCAATTTTGTTCCATTGATCTATATTTCTGTCTTTGTGCCAGTACCATACTCTCTTGACTGTGGCTTTGGAGTAGAGCCTGAAGTCAGGCAGGTACATTCCTCCAGTTCCATTCTTCTTTCTCAAGATTGCTTTGGGTATTCGAGGCTTTTCATATTTCCATACAAATTGTGAAATTATTTGTTCTAGCTCTGTGAAGAATTGTCACCATTGTCAGCTTGATAGGGATTGCATTGAATCTATAAATTGCTTTGGGTAGTATACTCATTTTCACAATATTGATTCTTCCAATCCATGAATATAGTATATTTCTCCGTCTATTAGTGTCCTCTTTGATTTCTTTCACCAGTGTTTTATAGTTTTCTATATATAGGTCTTTAGTTTCTTTAGGTAGATATATTCCTAAGTATTTTATTATTTTTGTTGCAATGGTGAATGGAATTGTTTCCTTAATTTCTCTTTCTGTTTTCTCATTATTAGTGTATAGGAATGCAA
>NW_011419558.1:0-529 GCF_000754665.1 Bison bison bison | reverse complement strand
GGAGAAATATCAATAACCTCAGATATGCAGATGACACCACCCTTATGGAAGAAAGTGAAGAAGAACTAAAGAGCTTCTGATGAAAGTGAAAAAGGAGAGTGAAAAGTTGGCTTAAAGCTCAACATTCAGAAAACTAAGATAATGGCATCCGGTCGCATCACCTCATGGCAAATAGATGGGGAAACAGTGGAAACAGTGGCAGACTTTATTTTTTTGGGGGGGTGGCCTCCAAAATTACTGCAGATGGTGATTGCAGCCATGAAATTAAAAGACACTTACTCCTTGGAAGGAAAGTTATGACCAACATAGACAGCATATTAAACAGCAGAGACATTACTTTGTCAACAAAGGTCCATCTAGTCAAGGCTATGGTTTTCCAGTAGTCATGTATGGATGTGAGAGTTGGACTGTAAAGAAAGCTGAGCACGGAAGAATTGATGCTTTTGAACTGTGGTGTTAGAGAAGACTCTTGAGAGTCCCTTGGACTGCAAGGAGATCCAACCAGTCCATTCTAAAGGAGATCAGTCCT
>NW_011419557.1:0-559 GCF_000754665.1 Bison bison bison | reverse complement strand
AGGATGTTGGCCCAGGTTAGTCACATCAGAACCACCTGAGGAATTTACTTAAAAATACATATTCCCAGGACCTGGTTTGGACATTTTAATTCAGTTGAGGTTAGCCAAAGAATCTCTATGTTAATCGTGCACCACAGGTATCTGCTGCTGCATAATATTCCACATTATCTCTTATTCCTGAGAAGCCTTGAATAAAGCCAGGTGCAGGCCTGACAAAGTATCAGAAAATAACTGTCTTGCCCTGATTTGTTCTGAAATATGCTCTCCTCGGGAGAAGTAATTCATAAAAGATTGTGAGAAAACTGGAGGGTGGGTGGTGAGGGGTAATGGGAATTCAAAACCTAGACAAGGGTAAAGGAACAAGGATCCTGACCATCCTGGAAGTCTATTCTTCAGTATGCCTCACTTAAATTAAATCTTTTACTTTCTGATAGTTGATAGCAAGAGGTATCTAAGTTCCAGGTCTCTAAGCAGCTTGGTTTTCTTTTGTGTTTGGACAGTCATAAGTTTACAAGGAGACCTGTGGCTGGTTCAGGTCAGATCTCTGATTTGTACTTTG
>NW_011419556.1:0-641 GCF_000754665.1 Bison bison bison | reverse complement strand
ACCTGGCTTCTCCGGGCTAACACGAGCACGGGCCATATTTGCGCCAGTAGCGGAAAGGAAGGAACGAAGCGAAGCCCAACCCTCAATGGCAGAAGGCACCAGGCCATTGTTGTGAGAAAGCCACTGAAGGAGGCCAAGCCCCAGAGCTCCCCGACTCCCATTCCGGCAGGAAGAGGACGGATAAAGGGCCCCATCCCCAGCCCCCGCAACCCCCACCCCCACCCCCACCCCACCCCACCCCCTTCAAACAACACCATCTTCCCAGAGAAGAGAAGGGAGAAGCCACGTGTGTGCCAAAGGAGCAAAACGAACAAACGATGCCCCTTTGGGCACAGCCGACTCCTGGGAACCGTGGCCCCAGCCGGCCGGTCCCTGCCGTTCTCGGTGGTGGGTGGACACGTTTGCCGTGAACCCGTGGCCGAGGCGATCCACGGATCCCCCGAGACGTGACCCGGACCCCAGGGACCCGAGGGCGAACGTACCGCGTGAGGTGCTGGAGGAGCCGGACGAAGCCATGGTGGGAGAGCCGCACGGACGCTGCAGACTGCTGGCCTAGTGGGCCGGGACCCAGCCGCTCAGGACCTTGGAGAGCGGGAGGCGGCTCCGCCCCTATTTATGTAAATAGGGGTGGGTGCGTAGAT
>NW_011419555.1:0-525 GCF_000754665.1 Bison bison bison | reverse complement strand
TTTATTTTTCTTGGGCTCCAAAATCACTGCAGATGGTGACTGCAGCCATAGAAATTAAAAGATGCTTACTCCTTGGAAGGAAAGTTATGACCAACCTAGATAGCATATTCAATAGCAGAGACATTACTTTGCCAACAAAGGTTCATCTAGTCAAGGCTATGGTTTTTCCTTATGGTCATGTATAGATGTGAGAGTTGGACTGTGAAGAAGGCTGAGAGCCGAAAAATTGATGCTTTTGAACTGTGGTGTTGGAGAAGAGAGAGAGTCTTGAGAGACTCCTTGAGAGTCCCTTGGACTGCAAGGAGATCCAACCAGTCCATTCTGAAGGAGATCGGCCCTGGGATTTCTTTGGAGGGAATGATGCTGAAGCCGAAACTCCAGTACTTTGGCCACCTCATGCGAAGAGTTGACTCATTGGAAAAGACTCTGATGCTGGGAGGGATTGGGGGCAGGAGGAGAAGGGGACGACAGAGAATGAGATGACTGGATGGCATCACTGACTCGATGGACGTGAGTCTGAGTGAA
>NW_011419554.1:0-723 GCF_000754665.1 Bison bison bison | reverse complement strand
ACCTCAGGGGGCTTCTCATGGTGGCTCTGAGAAGTCAGGGAAACTGGAGGTGAGAGGGGCCTCTCGGGACTCCACTGGGTTTGGTGCATTGGAAGAGGGCCTCGTCTCCAGTTGACGCAGGAACCTCAGGGTTCCTCTGACTTCAGACTCCGATCGCAAGGTCCCTGCAGACTTGGGACAGGAGAGTCAGGCCTCGTCTTGGGTTGAGGCATGGAACTCCGCTTGCCTCTCGAGGTGTTCCCGGGGAGACAGGCCACTTGTCGAGCGGTATTTGGAACCTGGGGGTCTCTCCGACGATGCACGGGCGAGTCACTGCCCCTTCGTGTTGACTTCATTCACAGGGTGGAGTTCGAAGAGGTGTCCGGGCATCGGGTTCTTATCAAGAGGGGACCGGGAAATCGGGGTCCTTCGGAATGTGGAACCACCCACGAGGCCACGTCTAGAATGTCGTCGTGAGACCGGCCTCATCCTGAGGTGCGACCGGAAGGTCGGGAACCCCTTCCAGACAAAGCAGGGGAGTCGACCCTCCTGTCCAGATCAGGAGGGTAGAAGGGGCTCAGAGGAAGTGGTGCCGGAAAACTTCGGTGTTCCTCTCGAGGGAGACCGGGATGTCGGGGCACTTTGTGGGTCGCATCAAGGGTGCCAAGTACCGTTTCGACCTCCAATACCTAACGTGGGACTTCTCCTGAGACACTGTAGCGGGAAAGGGCTTCATCTTGCGAT
>NW_011419553.1:0-649 GCF_000754665.1 Bison bison bison | reverse complement strand
AGGCATGGAACTCCGCTTGCCTCTCGAGGTGTCCCCCGGGGAGAGAGGCCACTTGTCGAGCCTGTATTTGGAACCTGGGGGTTTTTTCCGGACGATGCACGGGCGAGTCACTGCCCCTTCGTGTTGACTTCATTCGACGAGGGTGGAGTTCGGAGAGGTGTCCGGGCATCGGGTTCTTATCTAGAGGGGACCGGGAAATCGGGGTGCTTCGCAATGTGGAAGCACCCACGAGGGCCACGTCTGGAATGTCGTCGTGAGACCGGCCTCATCCTGAGGTGCGACCGGAAGGTCGGGAACCCCTTCCAGACAAAGCAGGGGAGTCGACCCTCCTGTGGAGATCAGGAGGGTCGAAGGGGCTCAGAGGAAGTGGTGCCGGAAAAACCTCGGTGTTCCTCTCCAGGGAGACCGGGATGCCGGGGAACTTTGTGGGGGCGCATCAAGGGTGCCAAGTACCGTTTCGGCCTCCAATTCCTAACGTGGGACTTCTCCTGAGACGCTGTAGCGGGAAAGGGCTTCATCTTGCGATGACGGCGGAACCACGTGGTTTTTCTCGAGTTGCGGCGGGATTCTCGAGTTACGACGGGGAATTCGGGATGCCTCTTGTGTTGGCCCAGGGAAGTCCAATCTTCCATTCGAGTTGCGAAGGAAA
>NW_011419552.1:0-597 GCF_000754665.1 Bison bison bison | reverse complement strand
CGCCTGCGGCCTACGTAAGTGGTGCAAACTTCTTGTCTTGAAGTTTGATTGGTCTCCCGAGTAAACCAAGCTACTCAGTCACTTTTCTCCGCCGAATTTTCCTACTGAGCTATCCTCATACTATTATTCTTGATATCTCTGTTGAGCATATAAATAGTCGCCTTGGCCATCTCTCCTTCGAATACCCTGGGTCAGCTGGGGCTGGTCCCCGGCAGGTGGCGACCGAACAGAGACCTCAGGAGGCAATAATCAAAGAGCTTAGCAGTCACGAACCACGCAATCAGCAGGCAATAAGCATGGAGCTCAGCAGTGAAGAATCATGCTGCTCAACTGGCAATAATCAAGCAGGTGAGCAGACAGGAATCAGGCAGATCAGCTGGCAATTATCATGCAGATGAGCCGGCAGGAATCACGCAGCTCAGCAGGCCCTGATCACGTGACTCTGCAGGCACTGATCACGTGGCTGATCAAGTACAGATCACGTGACTGAGCATGCACTGATCACGTGGCTATCATGCACTGATAACGTGACTGCACATGCCCTGATGACGTGGATGATCAGGTACTTATCACGTGGCTCATCATGCACTGATCAGG
>NW_011419551.1:0-526 GCF_000754665.1 Bison bison bison | reverse complement strand
GGTTCTATGAAGACCTACAAGACCTTCCAGAACTAACACCCCAAAAGATGTTCTTGTCATTATAGGGGACTGGAATGCAAAAGCAGGAAGTCAAGAGATACCTGGAGTAACAGGCAAATTTGGCCTTGGAATACAAAATGAAGTAGGGCAAAGGCTAACAGAGTTTTGCCAGGAGAACACAATGGTCATAGTAAAATACCCTCTTCCAACAACACAAGAATAACTATAAGGAGTAGAGGCAATTCAAGTTTAGTATTATGAAAACACTATTTATATTCAGCAAGACTCCAGCCAGTTCTGCTTCCTGCTTTGTGAGATGAAAATGGGAATTAGGGACAAGATTCCAGTCTTGGCAGGAAACCTAAGCAAAGAGTCAAGCTTGAGGGTGTGTAATGGGGCAGGTGGGGAGGTTTTGTAAACCTGGCCACCCAAGTAAGAGCCAACCCATGCCTGACCCAAGGAACACAAGCAATTCAAAATAAAAGACTTTTATGGGTTAATATGAAAACACACACATGCATACAAG
>NW_011419550.1:0-772 GCF_000754665.1 Bison bison bison | reverse complement strand
CTCTAATACCAAGATCAGACAGAGACATCACACACAGACACACAACCAATGTCCCTTATGAATACAGATGCAAGAGTCCTCAAGAAAATGCTGGAAAAAAAACCCTAACAACATATAAAAAAAGGTTATATGACATGATCACTTGGGATTTATGGAGGTATGCAAAGTTGGTTCACTATATGAAAGTCAATCGACATTATGCCATTTTAATACAATAAAGGACAAAAAAACATATCTGCCTGCAGAAAAAGCATTTCCCTGAGTCTAGCATCTTTTCATAATAGGGGTTAAAAACATAATAACTAAGAACAGAAAAGTACTTTCTCAATCAAAGGGTACCTGTAAAAGACCCATAGCTAACATCATACTTAATAATGAAAAACTGAGAGCTTTCCCCCTAAGAATGGGAACAACACAAGGAAGTCTATCCCACACTTTGGCTCAATATTATACTGGCAGTTCTATAACCAGAGCAATCAGGTAAGAAAAGGAATTATTGTTTTTGTTGTTTAAAAAAAAAAAAGCCTTCAGAATGGAAAGGAAAAAGTCAAAGTATATTGGAGATAACATACTTTTATATATAGAAAATCCTGAAGAAACCACAAGTACAAGAAGTAATAAAAAGCTTGCAGAATACAAGATAAATATTTTAAAAATCAAGCAGATTTCTATACAATAGCAACAAAAGTTTTGAAAATGAAATTAAGTAAACACTTGACTGTACACTAACATTAAAAAGAATACTTAGGATGTCAGAAAGAGAAATACAAAT
>NW_011419549.1:0-626 GCF_000754665.1 Bison bison bison | reverse complement strand
GACCTTCCGGTCGCACCTCAGGATGAGGCCGGTCTCACGAAGACATTCCAGACGTGGCCTCGTGGTGGTTCCACATTCCGTAGGACCCCGATTTTCCCGGTCCCCTCTTGAGAAGAACCCGATGCCCGGACACCTCTCCGAACTCCACCCTGTGAATGAAGTCCACACGAAGGGGCAGTTTTTCCGTGCACCGTTCGGAAAACAACCCCCGGTTCCAAATACAGCTCGACAAGCGGCCTCTCTCCCCGGGGACATCTCGAGAGGCAAGCGGAGTTCCATGCCTCAACCCAAGACGAGGCCCGACTCTCCTGTCCCCAGTCTGCAGGGACCCTGCGATCGGAGTCTGAAATCAGAGGTACCCTGCGGTTCCTGCCTCAACTGGAGATGAGGCCCTCTTCCAATGCACCAAACCCAGTGGGGTCCCGAGAGGCCCCTCCCACCTCCAGTTTCCCTGGCTTCTCAGAGCCACCATGAGAAGCTCCCTGAGGTCACCTGCACAAGTCGAGGGAACCCAGGGTTTCCTGCCTCAACCCGAGAAAGACCTCGAGAGACCTTCTTCAACGCGTCTCGAGGCCAGATTCCCCTACCATGGCTCGGGAGCAATGACGCGCTCCCACTCGCCACTC
>NW_011419548.1:0-673 GCF_000754665.1 Bison bison bison | reverse complement strand
GCTGGTGAAGCCCGAGAAGCTGGACGCGGACAATGCCTATGACTGTGGCGTCTGTCTCCGGAAGGTGCCTGCCACCAAGAGGTTGACTTTGCACAGCACCTCCCAGGTCCCGGTGCTGGTGCTGAAGCGGTTCACACCGGTGAGCGGGGCCAAAAGGGCTCAGGAGGTGCGCTATCCCCAGTGCTTGGACCTGCAGCCCTACACGTCTGAGCGGAAGGCAGGGCCACTGGGCTACGTGCTCTATGCCGTGCTGGTGCACTCCGGGTGGAGCTGTGAGCGAGGACACTACTTCTGTTACGTCCGAGCGAGCAACGGCCAATGGTATAAGATGGACGATGCCAAGGTGACCGCCTGTGACGGGACCGCTGCCCTGAGCCAGAGCGCCTACGTCCTGTTCTACGCCCGGGAGGGTGCGTGGGAAGGGGGCGCTGGGGGAGGGGCAGCGGCCCCCGTCGGGGCTGACCCCACAGACCCCGGGCAGCCTGCAGGAGACGCCAGCGGCAGAGCTCCTGGGTCGGAGGAGTCCCCGGGGGACACAGAGGTCGAAGGGATGAGCTTAGAGCAGTGGAGACGCCTGCAAGAACACAGCCGACCGAAGCCGGCCTTGGAGCTGCGGAAGGTCCAGTGTGCCCTGCCTGCCGGCGCAGTCGTGATTCACCAGTCCAAACACGGA
>NW_011419547.1:0-533 GCF_000754665.1 Bison bison bison | reverse complement strand
GTCCAGCACAGGCAACTCTGCTCAATCCTCTGTAATAACTTTATGGTCATCACGGTTAAGGATGGGGGAAGGGATAGTTAGGGAGTTTGGGATGGACATGGACACACTGCTGGATTTTTCACAGAGAACCAGCAAGGACCTGCTGGACAGCACACGGAGCTCTGCTCAATGTCACATGGCAGCCTGGATGAGAGGGGAGTTTGGGGGAGAATGGGTGCATGTGTATGGATGGCTGACTCCCTTTGCTGTTCACTTAAAACCATCACAGCATTGTTAATCGGCTATACCCCAATACAAAATAAAACTTAAAAAAAATAATAACAAAGGCTTTTCTATCCAGTTCCCCAATGAGAGATACCGTGGAGCAATTACATACTGACATGTGTAAATTTCAGTCCCTTTCTCCAGGTAATAGTAACTCAGAAAGTGATCTCACATATTTTGGTTTTTTTACACGTAAACCGTGTGTGTGCTCATCTGCGAAAAAGGGTGGAATTCGGAATACGCTCAAGCCCAAGCCCACGTCAATTTTT
>NW_011419546.1:0-622 GCF_000754665.1 Bison bison bison | reverse complement strand
ATTGGAGGTCGAAAGGGCACTTGGCACCCTTGATGCGACCCACAAAGTTCCCCGAAATCCCGGTCTCCCTCGAGAGGAACACTGAGGTTTTCCGGCACCCCCTCCTCTGAGCCCTTTCTCCCCTCCTGATCTGGACAGGAGGGTCGACTCCCCTGCTTTGTCTGGAAGGGGTTCCCGACCTTCCGGTCGCACTTCAGGATGAGGCCTGTCTCACGAAGACATTCCAGACGTGGCCTCGTGGGTGGTTCCACATTCCGTAGGACCCCGATTTCCCGGTCCCCTCTTGATAAGAACCCGATGCCCGGACACCTCTCCGAACTCCACCCTGTGAATGAAGTCAACACGAAGGGGCAGTTTTTCCGAGCATCGTTCGGAAAAAACCCCAGGTTCCAAATACAGCTCGACAAGTGGCGTCTCTCAACGGGGACATCTCGAGAGGAAAGCGGAGTTCCATGCCTCAACCCAAGACGAGGCCTGACTCTCCTGTCCCCAGTCTGCAGGGACCCTGCGATCGGAGTCTGAAATCAGAGGTACCCTGCGGTTCCTGCCTCAACTGGAGATGAGGCCCTCTTCCAATGCACCAAACCCAGTGGGGTCCCGAGAGGCCCCTCCCACCTCCAGT
>NW_011419545.1:0-594 GCF_000754665.1 Bison bison bison | reverse complement strand
TTTCTAGTCCTGTGGCCACTGCTGAGTTTTCCAAATTTGCTGGCATATTGAGTGCAGCACTTTCACAGCATCATCTTTCAGGATTTGGAATAGCTCAACTGGAATTCCATCACCTCCACTAGCTTTGTTCATAGTGATGCTTTCTAAGGCCCACTTGACTTCACATTCCAGGATGTCTGGCTCTAGGTCAGTGATCACACCATCGTGATTATCTGTTTAGAAGTATATAAATTTTACAAGTGTTTTCTTACTTTTGCAAAAAATGTCATAGGGATCTTGATAGGGATTATATCTCAATAAAGTATTTGTAAAATATCTGAGGATACGGCTGACATGTAAAACTGGTACAACCACCATGAAGAACAATTTGACAATATCAAATAAAGTTAAATATACACATATGCCCAGTAATTCCACTATCAATTATAGGTATATAATCAGGCAAAAAAATCTTACAAGTAAGCACAAGGGGACAGGCCCAAGAATGTCCACTGTAGCATTGTTGACAATAGTTGAAAAGAGAAATTATCCAAGTGTTTATGAGGAGATGAATGGAGAAACAAACTGGGCATATTATTTAAACGGAACACCATA
>NW_011419544.1:0-691 GCF_000754665.1 Bison bison bison | reverse complement strand
ACTCACTCTTGTCTGACTCTTTGCTGAGCCGGCTAGGCTCCTCTGTCCATGGAATTTTCCAGGCAAGAATACTGGGATGAGGTGCCATTTCCTATTCCAAGGGATCTTCCCGACCCAGGGATCGAACTTGTGCCTTTTGGGTCTCCTGCATTGACAGGTGGATTCTTTACCACTAGCACCACCTGGGAAGGTCCAGTTAAAGTCCTGCTGCTGCTGCTGCTAAGTCGCTTCAGTCGTGTCTGACTCTGTGCGACCCCATAGATGGCTGCCCACCAGGCTCCCTTGGATTCTCCAGGCAAGAACACTGGAGTGGGTTGCCATTTCCTTCTCCAATGCATGAAGGTGAAAAAAGAAAGTGAAGTCACTCAGTTGTGTCTGACTCTTAGTGACCCCATGGATTGCAGCTTACCAGGCTCCTCAGCCCATGGGATTTTCCAGGCAAGAGTACTGGAGTGGGGTGCCATTGCCTTCTCCGAGTTAAAGTCCTACTAATATGTAAATGATTGATATGATTGGAAAGGAAAAGTTGATAGGAGGGCCTGGAAAAAAAAAAGAGTGCCAGAGACAGGAAGTACATGCCAAAGCAATCTGGGGCATACCAAACAAACGCTTGGGTTACTTCACAATTTTCCCCAGTGATGACCCCAAACCAGTCCCAAGATTAGTGACTCATCAAAGATGAGAGCGTGAG
>NW_011419543.1:0-746 GCF_000754665.1 Bison bison bison | reverse complement strand
GCTGTTCTCTCTCTGTGGAGAGAGGGGGTCGCTCTACGGTCGTGTGTCTGGGCTTCTCGTGGCTGTGGTTCCTCTTGGGGGGCAGGGGCGCCGGGGCACGTGGGCTTCAGTGGCTGCTGGGTGTGGGCTCAACACTCGCAGCGGCCAGGATCTAGAGCACAGACTCCATCACCGAGGCGTATGGGTAGCGTGTGGGCTCTTCCCGGACCGGGGGGGGCGAAACCCACGCCTCCTGCATGGGCACGGGGTCGTTGACCACGGGGCCCCCGGGGAAGCCCCAGTCCCGAACTCAAGACGGATCTCTCGACGTCACCGCTTTTTCTTGGAGAGGTTCGAAACGATCGGGGCCAGGGAGAAGGACACAACCTGGACGTCCTTTCGATGGGATCCCTGAGTCCAGGAGGAGCCGTGCAGACGCCGATAAGGGAGAAGGGGATGATTTTGCCTTTTTGTAAGGTGAGGATTGGACTCGCAGTCCACACTCCTGTTCCCACCGCTCCCCTCCGGGAACTGGAGTTCGAATCTAGGTGGGCCTCTGAGCACACACCTGGCCGGGCTCCATCATGCCGGGTTGACCTTCGGTGCTCACACACCGGCACGCTTGCTGCCTCTCGACGTGTCCTAGAGAAGAAGACATCGGATTCCGTATCAGATCAGCTTCTTTGATGAGCGACGGCACGACAGCCACAGCAAGTGGGATGGATACACACAAACGTTGGTTTCTTTTGGACTATGAGCCCACCTCT
>NW_011419542.1:0-543 GCF_000754665.1 Bison bison bison | reverse complement strand
GCTGATCACGTGACTGTGCCGGTCAGGGATCACGTGGCTGAGCAGGCACTGATATCGTGACTGAGCATGCACTGATCATGTGCCGGGAGCCGGGGAGGCATTCCACTCTGGACAAAGGTCATGAGGAAGGAGGCTCGGCATACGCAAATGCGGGATCGAGCCTCAGGAGTCCACCCGGATATTCTCGAGCATCTCCCCCCAAAAAACCCGGAGTCTGCCTACTGTATTGCTTTGTGCTCTCACCTCTGATTTCACTGGGGGCTGTCCCCCACCACCATCTCGCTCTCTCTGTCAAAGAGTTAACTTACAGCTCCAATTCATAAAGTTCCTTGTCATTCTTCCCTTTAACTTCCAGCTGAGTCTCCATCTGGAGCGCGGAACCCACCACGCTTCCTAATTATGCCTGGGCTACTAAGACCGACTCGAGAAGGTGTCTAGGGTGAGGCACCTTTCGGTATTCGAGAGGGCGCCTGCGGCCTACGTAAGTGGTGCAAACTTCTTGTCTTGAAGTTTGATTGGTCTTCCGCGTAAACCAAGCTACTC
>NW_011419541.1:0-652 GCF_000754665.1 Bison bison bison | reverse complement strand
TCGCGAGTTGGCCTCTAGGCCATGCAGGAGCTAAGGCCCTCATCTCCGCGATGACGGGGGAGTCTCGGGGTGGTCTCGAGCGGGGCCCCAGGGTGGTTCTACGAGGTACGACGGCAGGTCAGTGAGCCTCTCTGGGGCGCCAGGGAATCGGGTTCCCATGCGAGTGGCAGGGGGAGTGCGTCATTGCTCTCGAGTCATGTAGGGGGAATCTGGCCTCGAGACGTGTTGAAGAAGGTCTCTCGAGGTCTTTCTCGGGTTGAGGCAGGAAACCCTGGCTTCCCTCGACTTGTGCAGGTGACCTGAGGGGGCTTCTCATGGTGGCTCTGAGAAGTCATTGAAACTGGAGGTGAGAGGGTGTGGGGAGCGAGCTCCGCCCGTGGCAAAGGTCATGAGGAAGGAGGCTTGACATCCGCAAAGGCGGGATCAAGCCTCAGGAGTCTCCCTGGAAATTCTCGAGCAATCTACCCCCAAAACCAGAGTCTGCCTACTTTCTGCTTTGTGCTTTCACCTACACCTCTGACTTTACGGGGAGCTGTCCCCCACTACCTCTCTGAAAAAAGAGTTAGCTTACAGCTCCAGTTAATAATTCCTGGGTGTGACAGTGTTTCAACCTACAAACTCCCTTGGAAGTCCTCTAGCCTGCCTGAATAGG
>NW_011419540.1:0-530 GCF_000754665.1 Bison bison bison | reverse complement strand
CTGGCTTTTTCGCATGGTAGATATCCCACAGTCTGGTTTGCTAGCCCAAATTATTTCGCTCAGATAGTGCTCAGGGTATTCAGGCCAGATTCTTACTCTCAGCGATGCAACCCGCGCCGCGCCTCCCTGCCCAGCCCCCGCTTGCTAATGGCGGATGCAGGCGTCTGCGCTGCTTCTCCGCTGGAGGAGTTACCGTAGGGCTCGCAATCTGCGAGTTTTAATTGTTTATTTTTTTTTCTCCCTGTTATGTTGTCCTCTGTGCTTCCAAAGCTCGGCACGGATTCGGCAGTGAGAAGGTTTCCTGGTGTTTGGAAACTTCTCTCTTTTTAAGACTCCCTTCCCGGGACGGAACTCCGTCCCTCCCTCTTTTGTCTCTTTTATTGTCTTTAATATTTTTTCCTACCTCCTTTCGAGGAGTTGGGTTGCTTTTCTGGGTGCCTGATGTCCTCTGCCGGCATTCAGAAGTTGTTTTGTGGAATTTACTCGACGTTTAAATGCTCTTTTGATGAATTTGTGGGGGAGAAAGTGTT
>NW_011419539.1:0-592 GCF_000754665.1 Bison bison bison | reverse complement strand
TATGCAGAATTAGGCAAATGGTCAGAACTGGTTACAAGTGTAATGGGAAAACCTATGTCTTCCCAATCTGGGGTCCTGACCTACTTAAAGATGCATCAGAGCAGACCAACATGGCCATTTCCTGAAGGCCTTTTGCAGATCCTAAAGAGGAGACAGGAAGGTGGACTGAATTCTGTATTCCTTTCCCAAACCCCCAGAGAGTGAAGTAACTCCTTCCCTAGGAAGAAGGGAATGAGTGATCTCAGGATTGAGAATATCCCTCTTCTGTGGTCATGAAATAGGGGAAAGGAGCCTTATCACCACCAAGTTTTTTGCCTACAACATCTCATTTAATCTCCCAGTTCACATCAGATTAAATATTGTTATTCTGGTTTTATAGATGAAGAAGGGACAGCCTGTGGATATTAAATAACTTCCCCTAAATCTCACAGTTAGTGAATGTCAGATTAAATATTCAAACCCAAAGTCAGTATTTTGTTCAACATGGTCCACAGTGTATGGGCCAGACACATAATTTGTTAGATGGATGAATGGATGAAAAGAAAGATATTTGTATAGTTTTATGTTTCAAATATGATAAATCCCAAGAATT
>NW_011419538.1:0-565 GCF_000754665.1 Bison bison bison | reverse complement strand
GGGAAATCGGGGTGCTTCGCAATGTGGAAGCACCCACGAGGCCACGTCTGGAATGTCGTCGTGAGACCGGCCTCATCCTGAGGTGCGACCGGAAGGTCGGGAACCCCTTCCAGACAAAGCAGGGGAGTCGACCCTCCTGTGGAGATCAGGAGGCTAGAAGGGGCTCAGAGGAAGTGGTGCCGGAAAACCTCGGTGTTCCTCTCCAGGGAGACCGGGACTGCCGGGGAACTTTGTGGGGGCGCAGTCAAGGGTGCCAAGTACCGTTTCGACCTCCAATTCCTAACGTGGGACTTCTCCTGGAGACGCTGTAGCGGGAAAGGCTTCATCTTGCGATGACGGGGGAACCACGTGGTTTTTCTCGAGTTGCGGCGGGATTCTCGAGTTACGACGGGGAATTCGGGATGCCTCTTGTGTTGGCCCAGGGAAGTCCAATCTTCCATTCGAGTTGCGAACGGAAAGCTGGGGAATTGCGTCTCGAGTGACTGCAGGGCCAATAGACCTCAGTCTGGGCTTGTGTCCAGAAGACCAATGTTCCTCTCCAGGGGCGACCGGGATCTCGGGGTTG
>NW_011419537.1:0-773 GCF_000754665.1 Bison bison bison | reverse complement strand
CAGAAGAGGTCCTTGAGCCCCCGCCGCGCGTCCCGATTCTTGGATCCCCCCCGCAGCCCCAGCCCCCTCCCGGGCCGCGGGGAGCGGCTGGCCGGGGCCCCGACTCCCGCTGCAGACCTGGCTTGCCTCCGCGCGGCCCGCGAGCCCCTCCGCATTCGCATTCGGCTTCCAGGACACCCGACGACCGGCAGTCCCGTCTCCATCTGGGGCTCGTTTGGCTTGCCTCAGGCAATCCCGGGGCTTGCCCGGGCCCCCGCCCCACCCCCTGCCTCGCAGGCGATCGCGCATGCGCGTGTGCGCGCGCACGCACAGATAGATGTGCCCAAACGGGGCATCTATCTTGTTCACTTATACCGTGGGTGGATCTATGCCTGGGAGTCGGACTGCTGAACCTATAGGTTACTTCCACTTTTAGTTCCTTCGGGAACCTCCATATCTTTTCCATACCGGCTCTCCCCACGCCCATTCCTACTCACCGTGGAGGAGAGTTCCCTTTGCTCCCCATCTTCTCCAGCATTGGTTATTGACAGACATCGCAGTGAGGCCCAATCGGACTCATGTGAAGTGGTCCCTCCTTGGAGTTTGGAGTTGAGCCTCTCCAATCATTAGTGATGTGGAGCAAGATGACCTTTTGGAAATGCAGATTGCAATGCTGTCACCTCCCTGCTCCAACGGCTCTCGTATTTTCCCAGCATATTGAAGATACGACCACCTCCCTTCAGGCTTGCTCCTCACGTTCTTCTCTGATGTCTTTTGCCTGGAATGCCCTCTGC
>NW_011419536.1:0-526 GCF_000754665.1 Bison bison bison | reverse complement strand
ACCTCAGGATGAGGCCGGTCTCACGAAGACATTCCAGACGTGGCCTCGTGGGTGGTTCCACATTCCGTAGGACCCCGATTTCCCGGTCCCCTCTTGAGAAGAACCCGATGCCCGGACACCTCTCCGAACTCCACCCTGTGAATGAAGTCCACACGAAGTGGCAGTTTTTTCCGTGCATCGTTCGGAAAAAACCCCAGGTTCCAAATACAGCTCGACAAGCGGCCTCTCTCCCCGGGGACATCTCGAGAGGCAAGCGGAGTTCCATGCCTCAACCCAAGACGAGGCCTGACTCTCCTGTCCCCAGTCTGCAGGGACCCTGCGATCGGAGTCTGAAATCAGAGGTACCCTGCGGTTCCTGCCTCAACTGGAGATGAGGCCCTCTTCCAATGCACCAAGCCCAGTGGAGTCCCGAGAGGCCCCTCCCACCTCCAGTTTCCCTGGCTTCTCAGAGCCACCATGAGAAGCCCCCTGACGGTCACCTGCACAAGAAGAGGGAACCCAGGGTTTCCTGCCTCAACCCGAGAAA
>NW_011419535.1:0-711 GCF_000754665.1 Bison bison bison | reverse complement strand
AAACCCCCAAGTTCCAAATACAGCTCGACAAGTGGCCTCTCTCCCCGGGGACACCTCGAGAGGCAAGCGGAGTTCCATGCCTCAACCCAAGACGAGGCCTGTTTCTCCTGTCCCAAGTCTGCAGGGACCCTGCGATCGGAGTCTGAAATCAGAGGAACCCTGAGGTTCCTGCCTCAACTGGAAATGAGGCCCTCTTCCAATGCACCAAACCCGTGGAGTCCCGAGAGGCCCTCCGAACTCCAGTTTCCCTGACTTCTCAGAGCCACCATGAAAAGCCCCCTGAGGTCACCTGCACAAGTCGAGGGAACCCAGGGTCTCCTGCCACAACCTGAGAAAGATGTCGAGAGACCTTCTTCAACACGTCTCGAGGCCAGATTCCCCTACCATGACTCGAGAGCAAAGATGCGCTTCCCCTCGCCACTCGCATGGAGACCAGACTTCCTGGCGCCACACGAGAAGTTCACTGACCTCGCCGTCGTACCCCGTGAGAAAGCGCACACTGGGGCCGCCGCTCGAGAACAGCCCCGAGACTCCCCCGTCATCGCGAGATGAGGGCCTTCGTCTCCTGCATGGCCTAGAGACCAATCCCGCGACCTCTCTCCAAAAGCCTAAGGAGGCTTGACTCCCTTTAGTCCACCCAGTGAGCTCCAAGAGATACCCGTCGCGACTCGAGAGCAGAGCGGGGTTCTTTGCTTCCACTCGAGATGAATG
>NW_011419534.1:0-687 GCF_000754665.1 Bison bison bison | reverse complement strand
AACTTTGTGGGGGCGCATCAAGGGTGCCAAGTACCGTTTCGACCTCCAATTCCTAACGTGGGACTTCTCCTGAGACGCTGTAGCGGGAAAGGGCTTCATCTTGCGATGACGGGGGAACCACGTGGTTTATCTCGAGTTGCGGCGGGATTCTCGAGTTACGACGGGGAATTCGGGATGCCTCTTGTGTTGGCCCAGGGAAGTCCAATCTTCCATTCGAGTTGCGAAGGAAAGCTGGGGATTGCTCTCGAGTGACTGCAGGGCCAATAGACCTCATCTAGGCTTGTGTCCAGAAGCCAATGTTCCTCTCCAGGGCGACCGGATCTCGGGGTTGCATTGCAGACGCACCCGGGGAGACAGGCATTCATCTCGAGTGGAAGCAAAGAACCCCGCTCTGCTCTCGAGTCGCGACGGGTATCTCTTGGAGCTCACTGGGTGGACTAAAGGGAGTCAAGCCTCCTGAGGCGTTTGGAGAGAAGGTCGCGAGGCCTGGCCTCGAGGCCTATGCAGGAGACGAAGGCCCTCATCTCCGCGATGACGGGGAGTCTCGGGGTGGTTCTCGAGCGGCGGCCCCAGGGTGCGGTTTCTCACGAGGTAGGACGGCGAGGTCAGTGAGCCTCTCGTGGGGCGCCTAGGGAAGTCGGGTCTCCATGCGAGTGGCGAGGGGGAGCGCGTCATGGCTCTCGAGTC
>NW_011419533.1:0-517 GCF_000754665.1 Bison bison bison | reverse complement strand
TCCAACAGCAAGGAAAACATACAGAACTGTCTTTTCATAAATATTCGGAAAGAAATCAAGCATGAAACCACAGAGAAATCGTCAAAGAATTTTAAATATCAACTAATTAGCCAATGATGACAAATTATAAAAACACTGTCAAAAGACCACAAAATGGACTAGTTACCACTTCACAGGCCTACTAAAATGATTCACGGTTAATTTAATTATAAGCTGACTAACAATGCAGCTAACATGAAATGGGTGGTAACAAGAAAAAGAGATAATACAAGTCCAGTTACAAAGCAGAGTGTTGTACACGTGATTTCATGGGGTAAACAGCAATGCACTCACAACACCTAAGCTAAACACCCAAGAAAGCTGGAACATGTGCTTTAGAGCCGCACACTTTGTCACCAAAAGCCCTAGGTCGTCATCCCAGTTTTAGACTTGGAAAAGTGAGGCAGCCTGACATCTTCCCTGGGGCCCTGGGGCACTGGGCTTTTAACCTGGTTTCACACGCAGAGCTGGCCGGAGT
>NW_011419532.1:0-605 GCF_000754665.1 Bison bison bison | reverse complement strand
TGATGTACAGGGCTGATTGAGAGGGTAATCCTGTCTGCTGATGACTGGGTTTCTATTTTTTGTCCTATTTTGCTGTTTGGATGAGGTGTCCTACACTGGGTTGGGTTGTCCTGATTGGTGGTTGGGTGATTCTAGGTCTTGTATTCAAGTGGTTTAGTTTGCGTGAGTGAGTTCTCAGTAATTGATACTCCCTAAAGTTAGGAGTTCTCCGGTTGTATAGGGTCTTGGAGTCAGTGCTCCCACTCCAAATGCTCGGGGCTGGATCATTGGCCAGGAACACCGTTACAACAGGTGGTTTGTTATGGTATTAATTTAGATTAAAATAAATATCCAAAAAAAAGAGAAACCAAAGGGGAACCCCTGACAAATGGCAGTTACACTGTCACAGAAATAATAATTAAAATAAAGGAATATACACATATATTCCAATATATGGGAATATACACATATACAACCATCAGCAAAATCCAAACAGTTCAACAAAAATAAACTACAATAGACTGACCTAGCAAACAACGGAAACCAAAAATGATATCTACCAGTTAAGCACAAAACTAACGAGTGCACAAGCTGGAAAAGAAATCTAAAGCAAAGTCCCAAGTGGG
>NW_011419531.1:0-509 GCF_000754665.1 Bison bison bison | reverse complement strand
TGCCGGGGGAACTTTGTGGGGGCGCATCAAGGGTGCCAAGTACCGTTTCGACCTCCAATTCCTAACGTGGGACTTCTCCTGAGACGCTGTAGCGGGACAGGGCTTCATCTTGCGATGACGGGGGAACCACGTGGTTTTTCTCGAGTTGCGGCGGGATTCTCGAGTTAGGACGGGGAATTCGGGATGCCTCTTGTGTTGGCCCAGGGAAGTCCAATCTTCCATTCGAGTTGCGAAGGCAAGCTGGGGACTTGCCTCTCGAGTCGACTGCAGGGCCAATAGGACCTCGATCTAGGCTGTGTCCACGAAAGCCAAGGTTCCTCTCCAGGGGCGACCGGGATCTCGGGGTTGCATTCCAGACGCACCCGGGGAGACAGGCATTCATCTCGAGTGGAAGCAAAGAACCCCGCTCTGCTCTCGAGTCGCGACGGGTATCTCTTGGAGCTCACTGGGTGGACTAAAGAGAGTCAAGCCTCCTGAGGCGTTTGGAGAGAGGTCGCGAGGCTGGCCTC
>NW_011419530.1:0-761 GCF_000754665.1 Bison bison bison | reverse complement strand
CTCCGATCGCAGGGTCCCTGCAGACTGGGGACAGGAGAGTCAGGCCTCGTCTTGGGTTGAGGCATGGAACTCCGCTTGCCTCTCGAGATGTCCCCGGGGAGAGAGGCCGCTTGTCGAGCTGTATTTGGAACCTGGGGGTTTGCTCCGGACGATGCACGGGCGAGTCACTGCCCCTTCGTGTTGACTTCATTCACAGGGTGGAGTTTGGAGAGGTGTCCGGGCATCGGGTTCTTCTCAAGAGGGGACCGGGAAATCGGGGTCCTACGGAATGTGGAACCACCCACGAGGCCACGTCTGGAATGTCTTCGTGAGACCGGACTCATCCTGAGGTGCGACCTGAAGGTCGGGAACCCCTTCCAGACAAAGCAGGGGAGTCGACCCTCCTGTCCAGATCAAGAGGGGAGAAAGGGCTCAGAGGAGGGGGTGCCGGAAAACCTCAGTGTCCCTCTCGAGGGAGACCGGTATTTCGGGGAACTTTGGGGGTCGCATCAAGGGTGCCAAGTGCCCTTTCGACCTCCAATTCCTAACGTGGGACTTCTCCTGAGACGCTGTAGCGGGAAAGGGCTTCATCTTGCGATGACGGGGGAGCCACGTGGTTTTTCTCGAGTTTCGGCGGGATTCTCGAGTTACGACGGGGAATTCAGGATGCCTCTTGTGTTGGCCCAGGTAAGTCCAATCTTCCATTCGAGTTGCGAAGGTAAGCTGGGGATTGCTCTCGAGTGACTGCAGGGCCAATAGACCTCATCTAGGCTTGTGTCCAG
>NW_011419529.1:0-598 GCF_000754665.1 Bison bison bison | reverse complement strand
GAAAGATCGTTTGACTTCCATAGCAAAGGTGGAGACCTTCCAACGTTGAGTCCAATACTTATACCTTGACCATTTCAGGCAAGTCTTGTGGTTCCTTCTGGAGGTGTGTGGCTCTTGCAGAAATGTGAAGATCTTCCATCGTCCTCAGACTTTGGTGTCATTTGCAATCATCCAGAAAGCTTCCAGGTCTAGGTTCCAGACCACCAGCACACACAGTCAGTAGCCAACGGAGTGGATTCCAGGAATACGCATTGTTCACCGGCATTACCGTTGATATTGTTGCTGCACACTCAATGCAGTGGGCAGGGCCTGGATTGTCCACTGGGTCTCATGTGGAATGGAAAGAAGGGCTCCCCCTCCCCCCCCACACACACACACCACCCACCCCCACTGTTGACAGCCTTGTGACGAGAAACGGTCCCCGAAACAAGAATCAGACAAACCAGAGAAGCCCAGATGATCGTCCTTGAGATGAAGGAACTAAGCAGCTGGTTGCGATGGCACCAAGGGGAAAGGTTGCTCTTTGTGTCTGCCCCTCTACTCCTTTCTTCCTGGACGCCTTAGGGTTTTGTCATGGAGATTTGAAATAAAGTGCACA
>NW_011419528.1:0-680 GCF_000754665.1 Bison bison bison | reverse complement strand
GTTTCCATATCCCTTACCTGCTGTGTCCCTGGCAGTGTATTGATTAATATAATTGCTGTAAGTAGTAGCTTTAATGTTTGTAACCTGGGACCCTTGAGTTAATTCTTTTTCTTGTTATAGCCCACCACACCTTTGCTCTGTAGGAATGCAACTTTATCTAATGCTTTTTTGGAGGGTGGCTCCTGACCAACCACCTTTAGAGAAAAATAGTTTTCTGAAGAAAAGGTCTTAAAATGTTAACAGGCCTCCGGGCCAGAAGATGATGCAAATCACCGAAGTCTTTTGCATATGATAAGTTTGCAGGAAGAAAGCCTGGTTTGCTGCAAGACTCTACCCCTTCCCCATTACCCTCTATGCATAACTTAAGGTATAAAACTACTTTGAAAATAAAGTGCGGGCCTTGTTCACCTAAACTTGGTCTCACCATGTCGTTCTTTCTCTTTCCTTCTGGCTGAATTCTTCAGCCTCTTTTCTCCACTGAATTTCCTCACTGAGCTATCCTCATTCTATTACTCTTTATATCCTTAACTAACATTTAATTAAGCAGTTGTTTCCTGATCTTCGCCTACGCCGTCTCTCCTTCGAATACCCTGGATCAGCCGGGGCTGGTCCCCGGCACCCTACCATGGCTCGAGAGCAATGACGCGCTCCTCCTCGCCACTCGCATGGAGACCCGTACT
>NW_011419527.1:0-694 GCF_000754665.1 Bison bison bison | reverse complement strand
GCATTCCAGACACACCCGGGGAGACAGGCATTCACGTCGAGTAGAAGCAAAGAACCCCGCTCTGCTCTCGAGTCGCGACGGGTATCTCTTGGAGCTCACTGGGTGGACTAAAGGGAGTCAAGCCTCCTGAGGCGTTGGAGAGAGGTCGAGAGATTGGTCTCTAGGCCATACAGGAGACGAAGGCCCTCAACTCGCGATGATGGGGGAGTCTCAGGGTTGTTCTCGAGCGGCGGCCACAGTGTGCGGTTTCTCCCTAGGTACGACGGCGAGGTCAGTGAGCCTCTCGTGGGGCGCCAGGGAAGTCGGGTCTCCATGCGAGTGGCGAGGGGGAGCGCGTCATTGCTCTCGAGTCATGGTAGGGGAATCTGGCCTCGAGACGTGTTGAAGAAGGTCTCTCGAGGTCTTTCTCGGGTTGAGGCAGGACACCCTGGGGTTCTCGACTTGTGCAGGTGACCTCAGGGGGCTTCTCATGGTGGCTCTGAGAAGTCAGGGAAACTGGAGGTGGGAGGGGCCTCTCGGCACTCCACTGGGTTTGGTGCATTGGAAGAGGGCCTCATCTCCAGTTGAGGCAGGAACCTCAGGGTTCCTCTGATTTCAGACTCCGATAGCAGGGTCCCTGCAGACTTGGGAATGGAGAGTCAGGCCTCGTCTTGTGTTGAGGCATGGAACGCCGCTTGCCTCTCGAGGTGTTCCC
>NW_011419526.1:0-510 GCF_000754665.1 Bison bison bison | reverse complement strand
AGCCGCAGCGCAGGGGAACCAGCCCATGATCAGTGAGCTCCGGGCAGTACTTTGGTCCCAGGTTTGGAGCCCAATGCCCGGAACGCGGGAGAGAGAGGCTGGCTGCCGGCGGGTGCTTGCAAGCCTGTTACTGGGAAGGACCGAGTGCGCTTCCACGCCGGCGGAGCTCCAGCTCTGCGCCCAGGCGCGATAGCACAGAGCCCCGGCCGAGAGGCTGCTCTGGCCTGGGCGAGCCTCCCCAAGCCCTGCCCAGCTTCTAGCGTTCGCGCCCGGGAAGGAGCAGGCTGCGGGAGTGTGGGAGACGTGACCGGTGCCTGACTGGTGCCTCAGCTCAGCTCTCGCCTTCCCTTCGGACCTAGGAGCCAGGCGTCCTTGCAGAGGGCTTAGGGGCTGGGGGTGTGCACACTGCCAAAGCCTCCCGCAGGGAGAGCTCTTTCCGAGGGAAAGGAAGCGCCCCAGGCTGCATTCCCAAGCTGGTGCTTCCCCGCCCAGACTGAGCGCCGCACGGAG
>NW_011419525.1:0-598 GCF_000754665.1 Bison bison bison | reverse complement strand
AAATTGAGAAAGTATCACTGAGTTATAAACACTATCCAGTGTAAACCAGGCAGTTAGTGGGAAGTTGCTAAATAACACAGGAAGCATAGCCTGGCAAACTGTAATGAACTAGAAGGAAGAAATCAGTGAGGCGAAGGAGGCGAGGGAGGGAAGGGATAAATTAATTCAGGTGAATTGCACAGTCATGTCTGACTATTTGTGATTCCATGGACTGCAGCACACCAGGCTTCCCTGTCTATCAGCAACTCCCAGAGCCTTCTCAAACTCATGTACATCAAGTTGGTGGTGCCATCCAACCAGCTCATCCACTGTCATCCCCTCCTCCTCCTGCCTTCAATCTTGCCCAGCATCAGGGTCTTTTCTAATGAGTCAGTCCTTCAAATCAGGTAGGCAAAGTGTCAGAGTTTCAATTTTAATATCAGTCCTGCCAATGAATATTCATGAAGATGGACACAACAAAGGACATAAATGGAATGGATCTAACAGAAGCAGAAGATATTAAGAAGAGGTGGCAAGAATACACTGAAGAACAGTACAAAAAAGATCTTCATGACCCAGGTAATCATGAAGGTATGATCACTCACCTAGAGCCAGATAT
>NW_011419524.1:0-532 GCF_000754665.1 Bison bison bison | reverse complement strand
GGACCTGCGTTTGAGTAGACTCCAGGATTTGGTGATGGACAGGGAGGCCTGGTGTGCTGCAGTCCATGGTGTTGCAAAGAGTCGGGACTGAGCAACTAAACTGAACTGAACTGATTTTGAGTAATGTAATACCAGCTTCACAAAATAGGAAGTAAAGGGAAAAGGAATTATTTTCTCATTCCAAAAATTCTGTATGATAGTGTCCTCATATTCTTCCTTTTTGTTCTTAAAACTTGGCAATGGGTCTAACAAGAGAAAAAGTTAGCATTCCTACATATGTTCTTTTAGTGGAATTCTAAGATTATTTCCTAGTATAAAACGATTGTCAGTGTGTTTATTCAGCATATTATTTGAAGTCCCATGAGGCGGGTCTGCACTTTAAAACAAAAGGTAAATTGGTCACGTTTTCTACAAATGAAGCTTATGTTCTGGTAATACCAAGAACTGCCAAGTTTCTACAATGGCATTGCTGCTGATAAGTGTAGGAAGTTAGCAAAAAAAGTGTAGGAAGTTAAACTGTTTATATGTTTTC
>NW_011419523.1:0-517 GCF_000754665.1 Bison bison bison | reverse complement strand
GCCAAGGGAACGGGGCTTGGCGGAATCAGCGGGGAAAGAAGACCCTGTTGAGCTTGACTCTAGTCTGGCACGGTGAAGAGACATGAGAGGTGTAGAATAAGTCGGGAGGCCCCCGGCGCCCCCCCGTTTCCCGCGAGGGGGCGGGGCGGGGTCCGCCGGCCTTGCGGGCCGCCGGTGAAATACCACTACTCTGATCGTTTTTTCACTGACCCGGTGAGGCGGGGGGGCGAGCCCCGAGGGGCTCTCGCTTCTGGCGCCAAGCGCCCGGCCGCGCGCCGGCCGGGCGCGACCCGCTCCGGGGACAGTGCCAGGTGGGGAGTTTGACTGGGGCGGTACACCTGTCAAACGGTAACGCAGGTGTCCTAAGGCGAGCTCAGGGAGGACAGAAACCTCCCGTGGAGCAGAAGGGCAAAAGCTCGCTTGATCTTGATTTTCAGTACGAATACAGACCGTGAAAGCGGGGCCTCACGATCCTTCTGACCTTTGGGGTTTTAAGCAGGAGGTGTCAGAAAAGTTA
>NW_011419522.1:0-587 GCF_000754665.1 Bison bison bison | reverse complement strand
ACAAATAGCTGTGAAAAGAAGAGAATTGAAAAGCAAAGGAGAAAAGGAAAGACATAAGCATCTGAATGCAGAGTTCCAAAGAATATCAAGAAGAGATAAGAAAGCCTTCCTCGGTGATCAATGTAAAGAAATAGAGGAAAACAACAAAATGGGAAAGACTAGAGATCTCTTCCAGAAAATTAGAGATACCAAGGGAACATTTCATGCAAAGATGGACTCAATAAAGGACAGAAATGGTATGGACCTAACAGAAGCAGAAGATATTAAGAGGTGGCAAGAATACACAGAAGAACTGTACAAAAAAGATCTTCACGACCAAGATAATCAAGATGGTGTGATCACTCACCTAGAGCCAGACATCCTGCTATGTGAAGTCAAGTGGGCCTTAGAAAGCAGCACTATGAACAAAGCTAGTGGAGGTGATGGAATTCCAGTTGAGCTATTTCAAATCCCGAAAGATGATGCTGTGAAAGTGCTGCACTCAATATGCCAGCAAATTTGGAAAACTCAGCTGTGGCCACAGGACTGGAAAATGTCCGTTTTCATTCCAATCCCAAAGAAAGGCAATGCCAAAGAATGCTCAAACT
>NW_011419521.1:0-699 GCF_000754665.1 Bison bison bison | reverse complement strand
GCCGGAAAACCTCGGTGTTCCTCTCCAGGGAGACCGGGATGCCGGGGAACTTTGTGGGGGCGCATCCAGGGTGCCAAGTACCGTTTCGGCCTCCAATTCCTAACGTGGGACTTCTCCTGAGATGCTGTAGCGGGAAAGGGCTTCATCTTGCGATGAAGGGGGGACCACGTGGTTTTTCTCGAGTTGCGGCGGGATTCTCGAGTTACGACGGGGAATTAGGGATGTCTCTTGTGTTGGCCCAGGGAAGTCCAATCTTCCATTCGAGTTGCGAAGGAAAGCTGGGGATTGCTCTCGAGTGACTGCAGGGCCAACAGACCACATCTAGGCTTGTGTCCAGAAGCCAATGTTCCTCTCCAGGGGCGACCGGGATCTCGGGGTTGCATTCCAGACGCACCCGGGGAGACAGGCATTCATCTCGAGTGGAAGCAAAGAACCCCGCTCTGCTCTCGAGTCGCGACGGGTATCTCTTGGAGCTCACTGGGTGGACTAAAGGGAGTCAAGCCTCCTGAGGCATTTGGAGAGAGGTCGCGAGGTTGGCCTCTAGGCCATGCAGGAGACGAAGGCCCTCAGTTCCGCGATGACGGGGGAGTCTCGGGGTGGTTCTCGAGCGGCGGCCCCAGGGTGCGGTTTCTCACGAGGTACGACGGCGAGGTCAGTGAGCCTCTCGTGGGGCGCCAGGGAAGTCGGGTCTCCATGCGA
>NW_011419520.1:0-779 GCF_000754665.1 Bison bison bison | reverse complement strand
GACTCTCCTGTACCCAGTCTGCAGGGACCCTGCGATCGGAGTCTAAAATCACAGAAACCCTGAGGTTCCTGCCTCAACTGGAGATCGAGGCCCTCTTCCAATGCCACCAAACCCCGTGGAGTCCCGAGAGGCCCCCCCCCCACTCCAGTTTCCCTGACTTCTCAGAGCCACCATGAGAAGCCCCCTGAGGTCACCTGCACAAGTCGAGGGAAGCCAGGGTTTCCTGCCTCAACCCGAGAAAGACCTCGAGAGACCTTCTTCAACACGTCTCGAGGCCAGGTTCCCCTACCATGACTCGAGAGCAATGACGCGCTCCCCCTCGCCACTCGCATGGAGACCCGACTTCCCTGGCGCCCCACGAGAGGCTCACTGACCTCGCCGTCGTACCTCGTGAGAAACCGCACCCTGGGGCCGCCGCTCGAGAACCACCCCGAGACTCCCACGTCATTGCGGAGATGAGGGCCTTCGTCTCCTGCATGGCCTAGAGGCCAACCTCGCGACCTCTCTCCAAACGCCTCAGGAGGCTTAACTCCCTTTAGTCCACCCAGTGAGCTCCAAGAGATACCCGTCGCGACTCGAGAGCAGAGCGGGGTTCTTTGCTTCCACTCGAGATGAATGCCTGTCTCCCCGGGTGCGTCTGGAATGCAACCCCGAGATCCCGGTCGCCCCTGGACGAGGAACATTGGCTTCTGGACACAAGCCTAGATGAGGTCTGTTGGCCCTGCAGTCACTCGAGAGCAATCCCCAGCTTTCCTTCGCAACTCGAATGGAAGATTGGA
>NW_011419519.1:0-508 GCF_000754665.1 Bison bison bison | reverse complement strand
CTCATTAGAACTGATTCAAATGTATTCTTTTTAATGGCTGAGTAATACTCCATTGTGTATATGTACCACAACTTTCTTATCCATTCATCTGCTGATGGGCATCTAGGTTGCTTCCATGTCCTGGCTATTATAAACAGTGCTGCAAACAAGTGGTGCTGGGAAAACTGGTCAACCACTTGTAAAAGAATGAAACTAGAACACTTTCTAACACCATACACAAAAATAAACTCAAAATGGACTAAAGATCTAAACGTAAGACCAGAAACTATAAAACTCCTAGAGGAGAACATAGGCAAAACACTCTCTGACATACATCACGGCGGGATCCTCTATGACCCACCTCCCAGAATATTGGAAATAAAAGCAAAAGTAAACAAATGGGACCTAATTAAACTTAAAAGCTTCTGCACATCAAAGGAAACTATTAGCAAGGTGAAAAGGCAGCCTTCACAATGGGAGAAAATAATAGCAAATGAAGCAACGGACAAACAACTAATCTCAAAAATAT
>NW_011419518.1:3927-4413 GCF_000754665.1 Bison bison bison | reverse complement strand
TCTCCCCCGGGGACACCTCGAGAGGCAAGCGGAGTTCCATGCCTCAACCCAAGACGAGGCCTGACTCTCCTGTCCCAGTCTGCAGGGACCCTGTGATCGGAGTCTGAAATCAGAGGAACCCTGAGGTTCCTGCCTCAACTGGAGATGACGCCCTCTTCAAATGCACCAAACACCGTGGAGTACCGAGAGGCCACCCCCCCCCCACCTCCAGTTTCCCTGACTTCTCAGAGCCACCATGAGAAGCCCCCTGAGGTCACCTGCACAAGTCGAGGGAAGCCAGGGTTTCCTGCCTCAACCCGAGAAAGACCTCGAGAGACCTTCTTCAACACGTCTCGAGGCCAGGTTCCCCTACCATGACTCGAGAGTAATGACCGGCTCCCCCTCGCCACTCGCATGGAGACCCGACTTCCCTGGCGCCCCACGAGAGGCTCACTGACCTCGCCGTCGTACCTCGTGAGAAACCGCCCCCGGGGGCCGCCGCTCGAA
>NW_011419518.1:0-923 GCF_000754665.1 Bison bison bison | reverse complement strand
CTCGACAAGTGGCCTCTCTCCCCGGGGACACCTCGAGAGGCAAGCGGAGTTCCATGCCTCAACCCAAGACGAGGCCTGATCTCCTGTCCCCAGTCTGCAGGGACCCTGTGAACGGAGTCTGAAATCAGAGGAACCCTGAGGTTCCTGCCCCAACTGGAGATGAGGCCCTCTTCCAATGCACCAAACCCCGTGGAGTCCCGAGAGGCCCCCCCCCCCACCCTCCAGTTTCCCTCGACTTCTCAGAGCCACCATGAGAAGCCCCCTGAGGTCACCTGCACAAGTCGAGGGAAGCCAGGGTTTCCTGCCTCAACCCGAGAAAGACCTCGAGAGACCTTCTTCAACACGTCTCGAGGCCAGGTTCCCCTACCATGACTCGAGAGCAATGACGCGCTCCCCCTCGCCACTCGCATGGAGACCCGACTTCCCTGGCGCCCCACGAGAGGCTCACTGACCTCGCCGTCGTACCTCGTGAGAAACCGCACCCTGGGGCAGCCGCTAGAGAACCACCCCGAGACTCCCCCGTCATCGCGGAGATGAGGGCCTTCGTCTCCTGCATGGCCTAGAGGCCAACCTCGCGACCTCTCTCCAAACGCCTCAGGAGGCTTGACTCCCTTTAGTCCACCCAGTGAGCTCCAAGAAATACCCGTCGCGATTCGAGAGCAGACGGGGTTCTTTGCTTCCACTCGAGATGAATGCCTGTCTCCCCGGGTGCGTCTGCAATGCAACCCCGAGATCCCGGTCGCCCCTGGAGAGGAACATTGGCTTCTGGACACAAGCCTAGATGAGGTCTATTGGCCCTGCAGTCACTCGAGAGCAATCCCCAGCTTTCCTTCGCAACTCGAATGGAAGATTGGACTTCCCTGGGCCAACACAAGAGGCATCCCGAATTCCCCGTCGTAACTCGAGAATCCCGCCGCAACTCG
>NW_011419517.1:0-600 GCF_000754665.1 Bison bison bison | reverse complement strand
AGCCAAACCAATGGATGGTTAAAGCCTATCTTTTCCCTGATTAAGGCACTAGGAGTTAGCTGACTGTGAGCTCCTGACTGGCTCCACACCGAAGAGCAGAAGAGTAACTGGCCCCTTTCCCCAAGCCCACTGCTGTCTGCATAAAACTTTGCAACAGTGTCCCAGTCTCTTAGGAGTAAGTGCTCACATCACTTCAGGATGACATCCAGCTGAACTGAACTTCATGTTCTGGCTCATTTTCATGGTCCATGGTGCACGCTGTTCTCTCTGCCTGGACCACACTCTCTTCAATGTCAAATTGGAGCTGAAGCACATCTCCTTGCAAAGATACCCCCAGGTGTCTGTAAAATGGGAACTTGCCCATCACCATGACTTCATATTTGATTAAAGACACTCACTTCATGTCTGTGCTCCATTTCAGAGTGTGTTTCTTAACACCAAGGACTGTTTCTGTCTCGCTCACCAACATACTCCTAGTTCTTCCTTTGCACATGGTAGATCATCAGTAAACATGTATTTTAATATACAAATGAGGGAATTCCCTGGTGGTCTAGTAGTTAGAACTCCGAGCTTCCACTGCAGGGGGCACTTAATTCCCCT
>NW_011419516.1:0-541 GCF_000754665.1 Bison bison bison | reverse complement strand
TCCATGCTTATTGCCTGCTGATTGCGTGGTTCGTGTCTGCTCAGCTCTTTGAGTATTGCCTCCTGAGGTCCCTGTTCGGTCGCCACCTGCCGGGGCCCAGCCCCAACTGATCCAGGGTATTCGAAGGAGAGATGGCCTAGGCGACTATTTATATGCTAATCAGAGATGTCAAGAATAATAGTATGAGGAGAGCTCAGTAGGAAAATTCGGTGGAGAAAAGAGACTCAGTAGCTTGGTTTACGCGGAAGACCAATCAAACTTCAAGACAAGAAGTTTGCACCACTTACATAGGCCGCAGGCGCCCTCTCGAATAGCGAAAGGTGCCTCACCCTAGACACCTTCTCGAGTGGGTCTTAGCAGCCCAGGCATAATTAGGAAGCGTGGTGAGTTCCGCACTCCAGATGGAGACTCAGCTGGAAGGTAAAGGGAAGAATGACAAGGAACTTTATGAATTGGAGCTGTAAGTTAACTCTTTGACAGAGAGAGCGAGATGGTGGTGGGGGACAGCCCCCAGTGAAATCAGAGGTGAGAGCACAAAGCA
>NW_011419515.1:0-719 GCF_000754665.1 Bison bison bison | reverse complement strand
GGTACCCAGACTCCTGAACCTGGAGCCCTGCCGCAGACAGACCCATGGGGCCTCCAGCCTGTCCACAAGCGCTGGGTAACACAGTGGCTCTGTGCTGCATTGAGCCAAGGGCTACAGGAGAAGCAACGATGAACTCCAGTCCAAATTCCACCTGCAAAAGCCTTCCCCTGCTGAATACACATGAAGAATATCATAAGATATTATAACACATAACAGGAGAGGTGAGTGCTGGGCATTGTGCTAGCTTCAGAGTTTGAGTGAACACTTCTCACGCCACATTGTTAGTAAATAGGGTGCCTCCCTACCAGTCTAGACTCAGCGCTAAGCACACTGCAGGTGTGTGCAAAGGATCACATGTGTACAGAAGGGTGCAGAGGAGGCCGAAGACGCTCAGTTTGGCTGGAAGGAGCAATCTTACGGGAGCAGACGTCTCAGCAGGACGTCAACTGTCTCAAGGATGGCAATCTGGGTGGATCAAGTGAGTGGAGGACTCCAGACAGAGGCAAAAGGAAGCACCAGGTGAGTGGATGAATGAAACGCCATCACCCCCGGTCCACAGCACCATCAGGCACCCTCACGCAGCTTTGCTGGCTGTATACCCTCCCCCTGGTCTGTGATGAAACACCCCGCACTGCAGCTTCACTGAGCATCGTAAGGCTGAGTCGAGGGAGGCACTGCCAGCAGGGCCATCTCACAAGCGGATGACGAGGACAACTGCT
>NW_011419514.1:0-697 GCF_000754665.1 Bison bison bison | reverse complement strand
GAACCCCGCTCTGCTCTCGAGTCGCGACGGGTATCTCTTGGAGCTCACTGGGTGGACTAAAGGGAGTCAAGCCTCCTGAGGCGTTTGGAGAGAGGTCGCGAGGTTGGCCTCTAGGCCATGCAGGAGACGAAGGCCCTCATCTCCGCGATGACGGGGGAGTCTCGGGGGGGTTCTCGAGCGGCGGCCCCAGGGTGCGGTTTCTCACGAGGTACGACGGCGAGGTCAGTGAGCCTCTCGTGGGGCGCCAGGGAAGTCGGGTCTCCATGCGAGTGGCGAGGGGGAGCGCGTCATTGCTCTCGAGTCATGGTAGGGGAATCTGGCCTCGAGACGTGTTGAAGAAGGTCTCTCGAGGTCTTTCTCGGGTTGAGACAGGGATCCCTGTCTTCCCTCGACTTGTGCAGGTGATCTCAGGGGGCTTCTCATGGTGGCTCTGAGAAGTCAGGGAAACTGGAGGTGGGAGGGGCCTCTCGGGACTCCACGGGGTTTGGTGCATTGGAAGAGGGCCTCATCTCCAGTTGAGGCAGGAACCTCAGGGTTCCTCTGATTTCAGACTGCGATCGCAGGGTCCCTGCAGACTGGGGACAGGAGAGTCAGGCCTCGTCTTGGGTTGAGGCATGGAACTCCGCTTGCCTCTCGAGGTGTACCCGGGGAGAGAGGCCACTTGTCGAGCTGTATTTGGAACCTGAGGGTTTTTTCC
>NW_011419513.1:0-598 GCF_000754665.1 Bison bison bison | reverse complement strand
TGGAGTGGGTTGCCATTGCCTTCTCTGTCAGAACAGCTAAGAATCCTGAATAGGCAAAGCAGCAAGCATATGGTGGTGCTTGTGGGGGTTTTTAGACTGAATAAATTATTCGAACAATATAAGAAACTGGAGAAGGCAATGGCACCCCACTCCAGTGTTCTTGCCTGGAGAATCCCAGGGACCGGGGAGCCTGGTGGGCTGCCGTCTATGGGGTCGCACAGAGTCAGACACGACTGAAGTGACTTAGCAGTAGCAGTGGTAGCAATACAAGAACAAGTCCAGAGGTTAAGAGAGGATCTCCAAACCTACCTTCAAACAGGAAGTCTTGCTCCCTTGAATGTGGGTGTGTGAAACAGCGCTTGGGAAAGGAAGAGGTGTGTCATGAATATTTTGTCTGCAGAGGACAAAGCGGTGTGTAGAGAGGATGTGCAGGCACGTCCCAGGACACTGAGCACACGGACACATGGACTGGACTCTCAGCCCTGCTCTGGGGGCATCACACTATCTCTACCCCTGACACAGGGTGAGCAGCTTGCACGTATCCTGGAGAGTATGGTCACATGACCTGGACCTGACCAATCGGTGTGTTCCATCCTCC
>NW_011419512.1:0-545 GCF_000754665.1 Bison bison bison | reverse complement strand
GCAGACCACTGCTGCTAAAACGTCCCCACCCAACTCTCGTTCTGGCCCCAACTTTCTTTACTTCTCTCCTAGACTGTGAGGGACAGAACCTTGAGAACAGAGCAAGGCCTGTGCTACAAACCATCCTGGTTGTGAAGGGGAGTATGTGTTTTAACAAAAAAAAAAGGAAGAAAACCCATAGCTGTCTAGCAGAAGCTTAACACAGGATGTACAGAAAAGCCTTCACATGTTATGTTAGGAAGAAGCAGAGGACATGATTTCAACCTTTTCTTCAGGGAAGGTTTCCAGGAAGGAGCACAGCATGCTTTCTGTAGATGGGTTGAGAGCAAATGAATTTATTGGAAGGCCTTTGGGTCTGTAGCCAGGAAAGGAATATGAGTGGGGAGGGGGTGTGTCGTCCTTCAGTTCTCTCTACCTCCAGAAGTTTCTATGATATGGGCCATGGTCACAGGGCTCCCAGAGATCAGGGAGAGAGGGATGTTTTGTGACTTCACGCAAGCCTGACCCATAGAAGGCTGCCTCTCAGCAGCCAATGTCAGACTTCT
>NW_011419511.1:0-505 GCF_000754665.1 Bison bison bison | reverse complement strand
CGCCAAATATACAAGGAGATCAAAAGTGCCGAGCCAAATGACACCTTGAGGCCTCCACGATCTTTTCTGTCTTTCACACACTAAGTAAATACTGAGCACCTATGATGAGCTAGGAGGCATGTAATAGGTTTCAGGAAAGAGAATGCGGAGAGAAGAAGACACAGAGTTCCTGCTTTCACTGAGAGGAATTTAATGATATATCACAGCCAGATCCTTTGAAAACTTATAGTGGGACCTCTTCCCTCAGCAAAACCTGGGTTTCAGGAAAGGCTTTTCAGAGTAACAATTGATTTGATATCCGTAGGTTGAACCTACGTAAACCAGGGTTAAGATGCAGGAAGAATTTCCCACAGGGAAAATAGCATCTTGGAAGGCTATGTGACCAGGGAAACCTAGGACATTCTAGAAATGAAAAATGCCCTATGGGATGGAAGCCAGAGTGCAGAGGGCATTCCAGTGAAAAGACATCAGAGACAAACTTCGGGGACAAGCAATGAAGGGATGT
>NW_011419510.1:0-510 GCF_000754665.1 Bison bison bison | reverse complement strand
AAATAGGAAAAGGAGTACGTCAAGGCTGTATATTGTCACCCTGCTTATTTAACTTCTATGCAGAGTACATCATGAGAAACGCTGGGCTGGAAGAAGCACAAGCTGGAATCAAGATTGCCGGGAGAAATATCAATAACCTCAGATACGCAGATGATACCACCCTTATGGCAGAAAGTGAAGAGGAACTAAAAAGCCTCTTGATGAAAGTGAAAGAGGAGAATGAAGCTTAAGGCTTAAAGCTCAACATTCAGAAAACGATCATGGCATCTGGTCCCATCACTTCATGGGAAATAGATGGGGAAACAGTGGAAACAGTGTCAGACTTTATTTTCTGGGCTCCAAAATCACTGCAGATGGTGATTGCAGCCATGAAATTAAAAGACACTTACTCCTTGGAAGGAAAGTTATAACCAACCTAGATAGCATATTCAAAAGCAGAGACATTACTTTGCCAACAAAGGTCCGTCTAGTCAAGGCTATGGTGTTTCCAGTAGTCATGTATGGATGTGA
>NW_011419509.1:0-612 GCF_000754665.1 Bison bison bison | reverse complement strand
GGGCACGTTGTTATGGCCACTCTAGGAGTCAGCTTGTCATTTAGCACTGCTCTTCAAATGGAGGTCCACTCTGATTCCACAAACCCTCTTCCGTTTGTGCCGTCATTGCCAATAAGACACCTCCGACATCTGACTTAACCCTGGACCCGGAAGGTCAAGTGTGTGGTTTCCTGTTTGTGTATGAGCTTCGTGTCTATTTGTGTGTCCAAAACAGAAAGACCGTGGCATAGCAATTTGATTTCTCCTCTCTCTCCATGGTCCATTTCAGATTCCACACCACTGAATTTAAGAGACTGAGCCCAGGTCTGGGTACTGTGGTCTCTGTGGTCTCTCCACAGCTGGTGGGCCCTGGGTCAGTGACCTCTTGACCAGCTGTCTCTGTCAGAGTCTGACTGTTTACTGGGAAACAGACTACAGTATGTCAGAGGATGTGGATATCCTCTGACTTGAGTTTCAAAATACTACCTCGAGGAGACAGCAGAAAACATGTCTTTTCCTCGGATTCATAAAGGACCCATGACGCCCAAAACGCTTAGAAAACTACCAGGAAGCTTTTTGCATGCCTGAGATATTTCAGGTGAGATATTTCAGCTCTACCATCTACTGTGTTCT
>NW_011419508.1:0-595 GCF_000754665.1 Bison bison bison | reverse complement strand
GGTGATCACGTGACTGAGAGGCGCTGATCACGTGACTGTGCTGTCAGTGATCACGTGGCTGAGCAGGCACTGATATCGTGACTGAGCATGCACTGATCATGTGCCGGGAGCCGGGGAGGCATTCCACTCTGGACAAAGGTCATGAGGAAGGAGGCTCGGCATACGCAAATGCGGGATCGGGCCTCAGGCGTCCACCCGGATATTCTCGAGCATCTCCCCCCCAAAAAAACCAGAGTCTGCCTACTGTAATGCTTTGTGCTCTCACCTCTGATTTCACTGGGGGCTGTCCCCCACCACCATCTCGCTCTGTCTGTCTAAGAGTTAACTTACAGCTCCAATTCATAAAGTTCCTTGTCATTCTTCCCTTTAACTTCCAGCTGAGTCTCCATCTGGAGCAAGGAACCCACCACGCTTACTAATTATGCCTGGGCTGCTAAGACCCACTCGAGAAGGTGTCTAGTGTGAGGCACCTTTCGCTATTCGAGAGGGCGACTGCGGCCTACGTAAGTGGTGCAAACTTCTTGTCTTGAAGTTTGATTGGTCTTCCGCGTAAACCAAGCTACTCAGTCTCTTTTCTCCACCGAATTTTCCTACT
>NW_011419507.1:0-554 GCF_000754665.1 Bison bison bison | reverse complement strand
GGATCTGGCCTGAATGCCCCAAGCGCTATCTGAGTGAAATAACTTGGGCTAGCAAACCAGACTGTGGGATAACTACCATGTGAAAAGCCAGCCCTAACCTAAGACACCGCCAGGCCCGCGCACAGAACAAAGGACTGAACAGAGATTGCCGGCTGCAGACCATCCCCCTCCAGTGACAGGCAGCCAGAGCCAGAAGGGGGCATTCGCAGCCCCAGAGAGACATTATCTACAAAACTGTAAGCAGGCTTCTTTGCTAACTAAGACTTTTTGGGGTTCTGGACAGTCAATATCCGCCTGAGAAGGTGCGCAGGTTGTACACCCAGAAAACCGAGCGGCAGGGAGGCGATAAGTCACAGGGACCGCACTCACCAAAAACCTCATCACCTGAGCTGCTTGGACCTGGGAAGGGCACAAAACGCAGGCCAAACTGAGTCTGCTCCTCTCAGGACTACCCGAGTGCCTGAAACTGAGCGGCTTAGACCTGGGAGGTGCGTGCAGCCCAGGGCCAGCCTCGGATGGTTCCTGGTGGAGCAACCTAGAGCCTGAGCAGTGTG
>NW_011419506.1:0-610 GCF_000754665.1 Bison bison bison | reverse complement strand
CCGACCCCAGGGAGGAGCTTTCCAGCGTCTCCAGTGTCTGGAAGCCTGGGGTGCCTCCCAGGGCCCCGTGTTCTCGGCAGGTCCTGAAGCCCACCGTCTCTCCTGAGCACCAGGAGGTGACTGATAGTCAGCGCTCAGCCGGTTTGGGCAGAGTGTTGGGTACGTTTTCTGACATCCAGACTGACTCGTCAGGCCTGCGCTTGACTTTTTGTCTCCACAGCCCAAGGAACCCTCCAGAGCTGTGTTAGCCAGCCCCCTCTGCTTGACTTTTTCCCTTCCTTTTCTTCACAGAGTCAGCTTTGCTCAGATGCCCCGAGGGAACGAGCGGCCCTCTCAGTCTCCAGCTCCCTCACTGAGCTTCGCTTTTGTTTGAAATCTTGGATTGTGGCTGCCTAAGGACCTCTTTTAAACCTTATTTAGCTTTTCTAGCTCTTGGTAGGCTGACCTACAAGATGCTTGCGTCTGTCACTGGAAGTGGAGACACCCGTGGGGGGGGGTCTTCTGTCATCTGAAGCCACATGTAACAGTCACAATAATTGTCTTGATCAAGTTTATTTGATACCAGGGAAAACAAGAACCAGGGGTCCTTGCTTGGTACCCATGGTTGTGT
>NW_011419505.1:4271-4725 GCF_000754665.1 Bison bison bison | reverse complement strand
AGTTTTTCCGTGCATCATTCGGAAAAAACCCCAGGTTCCAAATACAGCTCGACAAGCGGCCTCTCTCCCCGGGGACATCTCGAGAGGCAAGCGGATTTCCATGCCTCCACCCAAGACGAGGCCTGACTCTCCTGTCCCCAGTCTGCAGGGACCCTGCGATCGGAGTCTGAAATCAGAGGTACCCTGCGGTTCCTGCCTCCACTGGAGATGAGGCCCTCTTCCAATGCACCAAGCCCCGTGGAGTCCTGAGAGGCCCCTCCCACCTCCAGTTTCCCTACTTCTCAGAGCCACCATGAGAAGCCCCCTGAGGTCACCTGCACAAGTCGAGGGAACCCAGGGTTTCCTGCCTCAACCCGGGAAAGACCTCGAGAGACCTTCTTCAACACGTCTCGAGGCCAGATTCCCCTACCATGGCTCGGGACAATGACGCGCTCCCCCTCGCCACTCGCATGGA
>NW_011419505.1:0-748 GCF_000754665.1 Bison bison bison | reverse complement strand
TCTCTCCCCGGGGACATCTCGAGAGGCAAGCGGAGTTCCATGCCTCCACCCAAGACGAGGCCTGACTCTCCTGTCCCCAGTCTGCAGGGACCCTGCGATCGGAGTCTGAAATCAGAGGTACCCTGCGGTCCTACCTCAACTGGAGATGAGGCCCTCTTCCAATGCACAAAACCCAGTGGAGTCCCGAGAGGCCCCTCCCACCTCCAGTTTCCCTGGCTTCTCAGAGCCACCATGAGAAGCCCCCTGAGGTCACCTGCACAAGTCCAGGGAACCCAGGGTTTCCTGCCTCAACCCGAGAAAGACCTCTAGAGACCTTCTTCAACACCTCTGGAGGCCAGATTCCCCTACCATGGCTCGGGAGCAGTGACGAGCTCCCCCTCGCCACTCGCATGGAGACCCGACTTCCCTGGCGCCCCACGAGAGGCTCACTGACCTCGCCGTCGTACCTCGTGAGAAACCGCACACTGGGGCCGCCGCTCGAGAACAACCCCGAGATTCCCCCGTCATCGAGAGATGAGGGCCTTCGTCTCCTGCATGGCCTAGAGGCCAATCTCGCGACCTCTCTCCAAACGCCTCAGGAGGCTTGACTCCCTTTAGTCCACCCAGTGAGCTCCAAGAGATACCCGTCGCCACTCGGGAGCAGAGCGGGGTTCTTTGCTTCCACTCGAGATGAATGCCTGTCTACCCGGGTGCGTCTGGAATGCAACCCAGAGATCCCGGTCGCCCCTGGAGAGGAGCATTGGCTTCT
>NW_011419504.1:0-631 GCF_000754665.1 Bison bison bison | reverse complement strand
AACATCTGATCTACAGAAAAATTAATTCTTGTAATAATACATAAGGTATCTTCTTTACACTACTTAGAAAATCAATCCTTTTGAACTGAAGTTAAGGACACCAACCAGATAGTTTTCTCAATACTAAATACTAAAGTTCTAAATACTAAAACACTGAACTGTAGAAGAAACTGCTTTTAATCAATCTTTGGTTCAACAGTTTTATTCCAGAAAAATCTTCCTAACTACAAACATATCACAGGGAACAAACTCACAATGAAACCGCTAAAAGAAGTTCACTGCCAAGTAAGTATTTATCTGATTCCCAATTATCTTAGTATTTATTAAAAGGCCTATATGTCATCAGAATCTTCACTCTTACTACAAAAACTCAGGTATTAGTGTGTTAGTTGCACCGTTGTGCCCGACTCTTTGCCAACCCCATGGACTGCAGCCCACCAGGCTCCTCTGCCAAGGGTATTTTCCAGGTAAAGATACTGGAGTGGGTTGTCATTTCCTTCTCCAGGGGATCTTCCCAACCTAGGGATCGAACCCAGGTCTCCTGCACTGCAGGCAGATTCTTTACCAACTGAGCTACAAGGGAAGCCCCACCCCCAAAACAAAACAAAAACCTCATAACTTTATATAATAA
>NW_011419503.1:0-629 GCF_000754665.1 Bison bison bison | reverse complement strand
CAAAACAAAAGAGAATACAGATCACCACGTCTTAAGCCTATAGGTCTAAAGGAAGTAAAGGAGTGAATTATAATGGGGCAAATTCAGCAGAAATTACCTGAAAGTAAGAACCAGTGTCAGATTTGGGGAATGACACAGAGAAGAAAATGGTTACCCACTCCAGCGTTCTTGCCTCAGGAATTCCACAGATAGAGGAGCCTAGCAGGCTGTAGGACGTGGAGTTGTGCACAACCATATGACTTACACACACACATGCACACAATACAAAATGCCATAAAGCATCACAAGGTGCTGCACTGGCCTACGGCAGGCATCTTTGTCAGGGTGGCCGTTGACCAGGTGCAGTTAGTCCAGGTGCAGTTAGTCCCGTCTTGCTTAACTCGAGCTTTGGGTGGTCACTGGGAGGTCTACCTGCCACCCCTGACAGGGGAATAGATGCTGTGGTCTGACCCAGGTCGAGGCACTGAGAGCACTTGGGTGTCTGTGTGCCTGTGGAGCTTTGAGGTCCTGCCCTCCTCCTGGCTGTGCTTCAGGGCTTGCTCAGCTCTGGGCATCACCACAGGTTATATGTGCTATAGATAAAAGCAATCTTCTGAGTCCAGGCCCAAAATGCACACCTGGTCCCCTCT
>NW_011419502.1:0-582 GCF_000754665.1 Bison bison bison | reverse complement strand
AGAATTTCAAAAGCTGTATATAGAGACAGAGATTTATAACAGCAATACAAATGTGACCGAAGAAAAATAAGGCTCAAAAGCTTCATTAGATTTCATAGTGCCAATGAAATTGGCAACTACAACGTGGGCGAGGGAAGGAATTGAAACCAACCACACAAACAAAAATCCTAAAGAATCTACAGAGCAAGTCAAAACATGAGAATAATACAGGTTTTTCTTTAGTCATTGCTATCAGAGTCCTTTCGCCCGTTAAAATTGCAGTCCACCTCACCTCCCTAGGATGCCCTCCAAAACTGTGCTGAACTCTGAACCTGATTTGGGGGGAGCTCATTCTAATCCGGTCCTACTCCTATATGCTTTTTTGTCTCCAATGTTCACAACTATCAGAACTAGGACGTTTTCTTTTGTGGCAGTTATCAGTGTCTTTTTATGTATTATTCAGTTCAGCTCAGTCGCTTAGTCGTGTCCGACTCTTCGCGACCCCATGAATTGCATCACGCCAGGCCTCCAGTCCATCACCAACTCCCGGAGTTCACTCAGACTCACGTCCATCGAGTCAGTGATGCCATCCAGCCATCTCAT
>NW_011419501.1:4062-4494 GCF_000754665.1 Bison bison bison | reverse complement strand
CATCTGCAGTTGAGGCAGGAACCTCAGGGTTCCTCTGATTTCGGACTCCGATCGCAGGGTCCCTGCAGACTGGGGACAGGAGAGTCAGGCCTCGTCTTGGGTTGAGGCATGGAACTCCGCTTGCCTCTCGAGGTGTCCCCGGGGAGAGAGGCCACTTGTCGATCTGTATTTGGAACCTGGGGTTTTTTCCGTCGATGCACGGGCGAGTATCTGCCCCTTCGTGTTGACTTCATTCACAGGGTGGAGTTCGGAGAGGTGTTCGGGCATCGGGTTCTTATCTAGAGGGGACCGGGAAATCGGGGTGCTTCGCAATGTGGAAGCACCCACGAGGCCACCTCTGGAATGTCGTCGTGAGACCGGCCTCATCCTGAGGTGCGACCGGAAGGTCGGGAACCCCTTCCAGACAAAGCAGGGGAGTCGACCCTCCTGTCG
>NW_011419501.1:0-656 GCF_000754665.1 Bison bison bison | reverse complement strand
TCATTGCTCTCGAGTCATGGTAGGGGAATCTGGCCTCGAGACGTGTTGAAGAAGGTCTCTCGAGGTCTTTCTCGGGTTGAGGCTGGAAACCCTGGCTTCCCTCGATTTGTGCAGGTGACCTCAGGGGGCTTCTCATGGTGGCTCTGAGAAGTCAGGGAAACTGGAGGTGGGAGGGGCCTCTCGGGACTTCCCTGGTTTTAGTGCATTGGAAGAGGGCCTCATCTGCAGTTGAGGCAGGAACCTCAGGGTTCCTCTGATTTCGGACTCCGATCGCAGGGTCCCTGCAGACTGGGGACAGGAGAGTCAGGCCTCGTCTTGGGTTGAGGCATGGAACTCCGCTAGCCTCTCGAGGTGTCCCCGGGGAGAGAGGCCACTTGTCGAGCGGTATTTGGAACCTGGGGGTTTTTTCCGGTCGATGCACGGGCGAGTCACTGCCCCTTCGTGTTGACTTCATTCACAGGGTGGAGTTCGGAGAGGTGTCCGGGCATCGGGTTCTTATCTAGAGGGGACCGGGAAATCGGGGTGCTTCGCAATGTGGAAGCACCCACGAGGCCACGTCTGGAATGTCGTCGTGAGCCCGGCCTCATCCTGAGGTGCGACCGGAAGGTCGGGAACCCCTTCCAGACAAAGCAGGGGAGTCGACCCTCCTGTGGAGA
>NW_011419500.1:0-534 GCF_000754665.1 Bison bison bison | reverse complement strand
GCCATTCTGACTGGCGTGAAATGGTACCTCATAGTGGTTTTGATTTGCATTTCTCTGACAATGAGTGATGTTGAGCATCTTTCCATGTGTTTGTTAGCCATCTGTATAGTCTTCTTTGGAGAAATGTACTATTTAGTTACTTTGGCCCTATTTTTTTGATTGGTTCTATTTTATTTTTCTGGAATTGAGCTGTAGGAGTTGCTTGTATTATTTTTGAGATTAGTTGTTTGTCAGTTGCTACATTTGCTATTATTTTTCCCATTCTGAAGGCTGTCTTTTCACCTTGCTTAGAGTTTCCTTTGTTGTGCAGAAGCTTTTAAGATTAATTAGATCCCATTTGTTTATTTTTGCTTTTATTTCCAATATTCTGGGAGGTGGGTCATAGAGGATCCTGCTGTGATGTATGTCGGAGAGTGTTTTGCCTATGTTCTCCTGTAGGAGTTTTATAGTTTCTGGTCTTACATTTAGATCTTTAATCCATTTTGAGTTTATTTTTGTGTATGGTGTTAGAAAGTGTTTTAGTTTCATTCTTTT
>NW_011419499.1:4810-5134 GCF_000754665.1 Bison bison bison | reverse complement strand
TATGTGTATGTGTGTCTGTGTGTGTGTATGTGTGACTCCCATGTCTCAGTTATTTTCGGGATCATCCACATTTACAACAATAACTGTCTGCCAAGGCTGCTCTGGTGTACTGTCTCTGGTCATTCCTGACTTAGAGGCCTCGGAGCTGTTCCTCCTCAGATGCAGGCCTGAAGTAGACACACAATGTCATGGCTTCGACACTCACAGGTGTGGCCCTGCCAGGATTCTATTCAGCTGTGCCTTTGAAGCCTTCGAATTGCCCAGTACCACACTTCCTTCAGGGTCCACCAGCACTCGCCCCCACCCCTCCTCCTGCTCCTGCCT
>NW_011419499.1:0-720 GCF_000754665.1 Bison bison bison | reverse complement strand
CTGCACCCAGGGGCTTCCCTGTCTCCCACTCTCATGAGGTCCTTCGGACACGCAATAAGCCCACCATCCTTGCTTCCTCCCTGTTCCCTCCCTTATAGGCACACCTCGGCAGAAGAGCACACACGTAAAACACCTGCACTTTCTACGCCTTTCTGCACTGCCAGGGAGACTGGAAGTGCCTGGAGGCATGCCACACTCACATCTTGTCTCTCCTAGGATGCCTGTGGTTTTGCACGACAGCCTACCTTAGCATGTCTCGCATTTTGTGTCACATCGTTCCAGTGTGTGAAACCCTCATGGAGAGAGGGTGCTGGCTGATGGGCTGATCCTGGGAAGCACTGGCCCAGGACCTTCCCAGGTCTCCTTCTCGCATGTGTAGAGCAAGTCTCCAGTACACAAGTCAATCTGTACCTCTTTCTCCTTCGGGTCTCTGTCCTTCTCAGCAAGACCTTAGCCTCCTCACCCATCCCAGGTCCTCTGTATCCACATCCACCATTTCCACCTGCCAACCCATGTCCCCACAGGCTGTGGGCTCCACAGGCGGTGGTTTTAAAGCCCCACTCCACCTGATTTGCCCTGGGTGAATCCACAGACCATGCACTCACTCTTCCTGGTCCAAACACATACAAGAACACGGTAGAAATGGTGAGTGTGTTTTTGTATTTCATCTCATGGCAGATTTCTGAAGCCAAGGTCCTGAGTTATCAGTGGCCATCCTTT
>NW_011419498.1:0-745 GCF_000754665.1 Bison bison bison | reverse complement strand
GTAAAGCTGCATGTCACAGCTGTTGAACTCATGTACCCTAGAGCCTGTGCTCCACAAGAGAAGACAGAATGATGGGAAGCCCACGCACCATAACTGAGTGCAGCCCCCACTCTATGCAACTAGAGAAAGCCAATGACACAGCAAGCCCCAGTGGACCCATTAAATAAACGAATAAAAGATATTTACTTGTATCAGGGGAAGCATGAAAGAACAGAGTGAGAACTCCACAAACAGGCAATAAGTACAAAAAAGAACTGATTATAATGGAAGAATACAATAACTGACATGAAAAATACAGCAGATGAGTCAAGAGATTGGATGATTCAGAGGACAGATCAGTAAGCTGACACACAGAGCAGTGCCGGTGCACTGGGCTGACCCAGAGGGAGGGGGCGGGGCCTCAGGATGGGGAGCACATGTGCACCCGTGGCAGATTCATGTCAATGTAGAGCAGAACCACTACCGTACTGTAAAGTAATTAGCCTCCACTTAAAATAAATACATTTATATTTAAAAAAAAGACAAAGAAATACAGAGTAGTGGAAATCACCCGATCTGAGCACCAAAAAGAAGAAAATAAGCCAAAAAATTGAGGATAGTTTAAGGCATTTGGTGGATAATATCAAACATACTAACATTCACATTATAGGAATTCAAGGAGAAGAGAGAAAGATAAACTCTCCCTTGAAGAAACAATGACTGAAAATTTCCCTATATTGTTGAAGGAACCACACCCAGGTCCAAA
>NW_011419497.1:0-516 GCF_000754665.1 Bison bison bison | reverse complement strand
ATAGGCTCTAGTTTCATCCACCTCATTAGAACTGATTCAAATATATCTTTTTTAATGGCTGAGTAATACTCCATTGTGTATATGTACCACTGCTTTCTTATCCATTCATCTGCTGATGGACATCTAGGTTGCTTCCATGTCCTGGCTACTATAAACAGTGCTGTGATGAACATTGGGGTACACGTGTGTTTTCCCTTCTGGTTTCCTCAGTGTGTATGCCCAGCAGTGGGACTGCTAGATCATAAGGCAGTTCTATTTCCAGTTTTTTAAGGAATCTCCACACTGTTCTCCATAGTGGCTGTACTAGTTTTCAAATCTCCTCTTTCACTTTCATCAAGAGGCTCTTTAGTTCTTCTTCAGTTTCTGCCATAGGGGTGGGGACATCTACGTATCTGATGTTATTCATATTTCTCCCAGCAATCTTGATTGCAGCTTGTGCTTCATCCAGCCCAGCATTTTGTGTGATGTACACTGCATATAAGTTAAACAAGCAGGGTGACAATATACAGTCTTGAT
>NW_011419496.1:0-1060 GCF_000754665.1 Bison bison bison | reverse complement strand
CGAGTTGCGAGGGGGAGCGCGTCACTGCTCCCGAGCCATGGTAGGGGAATCTGGCCTCGAGACGTGTTGAAGAAGGTCTCTCGAGGTTTTTCCCGGGTTGAGGCAGGAAACCCTGGGTTCCCTCGACTTGTGCAGGTGACCTCAGGGGGCTTCTCATGGTGGCTCTGAGAAGCCAGGGAAACTGGAGGTGGGAGGGGCCTCTCGGGACTCCACTGGGTTTGGTGCATTGGAAGAGGGCCTCATCTCCAGTTGAGGCAGGAACCGCAGGGTACCTCTGACTTCAGACTCCGATCGCAGGGTCCCTGCAGACTGGGGACAGGAGAGTCAGGCCTCGTCTTGGGTTGAGGCATGGAACTCCGCTTGCCTCTCGAGATGTCCCCGGGGAGAGAGGCCGCTTGTCGAGCTGTATTTGGAACCTGGGGTTTTTTTCCGAACAGTGCACGGAAAAACTTTCCCCTCGTGTGGACTTCATTCACAGGGTGGAGTTCGGAGAGGTGTCCGGGCATCGGGTTCTTCTCAAGAGGGGACCGGGAAATCGGGGTCCTACGGAATGTGGAACCACCCACGAGGCCACGTCTGGAATGTCTTCGTGAGACCGGCCTCATCCTGAGGTGCGACCGGAAGGTCGGGAACCCCTTCCAGACAAAGCAGGGGAGTCGACCCTCCTGTCCAGATCAGGAGGGGAGAAAGGGCTCAGAGGAGGGGGTGCCGGAAAACCTCAGTGTTCCTCTCGAGGGAGACCGGGATTTCGGGGAACTTTGTGGGTCGCATCAAGGGTCCCAAGTGCCCTTTCGACCTCCAATTCCTAACGTGGGACTTCTCCTGAGACGCTGTAGCGGGAAAGGGCTTCATCTTGCGATGACGGGGGAGCCACGTGGTTTTTCTCGAGTTACGGCGGGATTCTCGAGTTACGACGGGGAATTCAGGCTGCCTCTTGTGTTGGCCCAGGCAAGTCCAATCTTCCATTCGAGTTGCGAAGGAAAGCTGGGGATTGCTCTCGAGTGACTGCAGGGCAATAGACCTCATCTAAGCTTGTGTCCAGAAGCCAGTGTTCCTCTCC
>NW_011419495.1:0-585 GCF_000754665.1 Bison bison bison | reverse complement strand
TTACGACCCCATGAATCGCAGCACGCCAGGCCTCCCTGTCCATCACCAACTCCCGGAGTTCACTCAGACTCACGTCCATCGAGTCAGTGATGCCATCCAGCCATCTCATCCTGTGTCTTCCCCTTCTCCTCCTGCCCCCAATCCCTCCCAGCATCAGAGTCTTTTCCAATGAGTCAACTCTTCGCATCAGGTGGCCAAAGTACTGGTGTTTCAGCTTTAGCATCATTCCTTCCAAAGAAATCCCAGGGCTGATCTCCTTAAGAATGCACTGGTTGGATCTCCTCGCAGTCCAAGGGACTCTCAAGAGTCTTCTCCAACACTACAGTTCAAAAGCATCAATTCTTTGGCACTTAGCCTTCTTCACAGTCCAACTCTCACATCCATACATAACCATAGGAAAAACATAGCCTTGACTAGATGAACCTTTGTTGGCAAAGTAATGTCTCTGCTTTTGAATATGCTATCTAGGTTGGTCATAACTTTCCTTCCAAGGAGTAAGTGTCTTTTAATTTCATGGCTGTGGTCACCATCTGTAGTGATTTTGGAGCCCAGAAAAATAAAGTCTGACACTGTTTCCACTGTTTC
>NW_011419494.1:0-903 GCF_000754665.1 Bison bison bison | reverse complement strand
CCTGAAAAAAGGTAATAGGCCAGTTAAGCTTATTGAGAAGGCAACAAAGGTGTGCATATCATTAAGGTGACCTTGAGTATGTTAGGTGGTATCATGTCCATGTAGCAATGGGGTATTACTTCTAGTCTTAGCCAGCAGAATGTATACCGCAATTGGATTCCCCTGTGCTCTAAAGTTTAGAAAGGAAATAAGAAAACTGTTCTGCCCTTACCTACATCTAAAACTGCAACTTAAAAATCAGACATTTTGCAAGAAAGAATGAGTACTGGGGACTGGATGTCCAACAGTGCAAATGTACTTAACACTTCTGAACTATACACTTAAAAAATGACTAAGATGGTAAGTTATATGTATTTTACCACAATTTAAATTTTTTAAAAATCAGAGAAAACAGTAAGTTCTGCCTCTGACCCACACTGTGAAATTATTTCCATAACTGTACAGTAAAAATAAGTCAGAGACCTTAAAACACAAAGTGGGCCAACCAACCAGTGATGGAATAATGAACCACAGCCTTCCACGTCTTGGCTAGCTCAGGATGAATTAAGAGAGTCTGGATAAAGATGGAGCTACAGATACAGAACTGGAGCCAGCTGTTTCAATAACACAGAAACGACAACGCTTTTTTCTCATGTGATCAGTATCTAAAATTCTTTTATTTGCTCCTAAAGTTCCTTAAATTGGCTACAAACACTGAGGAGAAAGGGAGAATAAGCCAAAAGAAACTGGAGTAGAAAGTTAGTATATAATTATTTGTGAGTAGTTAGTTGGTATAAAAGCATAGACTTCTTTAAGAATATATTACCATTTTTAAAAATGTAACACAAGCATAGGTAGTATACCTTACAGTAGGGAAAAAAAATCTGTAGTATATTAAAAATCAAAATTAACTGTTGGGACTTC
>NW_011419493.1:0-518 GCF_000754665.1 Bison bison bison | reverse complement strand
GGCGGAGCTCCAGCTCTGCGCCCAGGCGCGATAGCACAGAGCCCCGGCCGAGAGGCTGCTCTGGGCTGGGCGAGCCTCCCCAAGCCCTGCCCAGTTTCTAGCGTTCACGCCCGGGAAGGAGCAGGCTGCGGGAGTGTGGGAGACGTGACTGGTGCCTGACTGGTGCCTCAGCTCAGCTCTCGCCTTCCCTTCGGACCTAGGAGCCAGGCGTCCTTGCAGAGGGCTTAGGGGCTGGGGGTTGCACACTGCCAAAGCCTCCCGCAGGGAGAGCTCTTTCCGAGGGAAAGGAAGCGCCCCAGGCTGCATTCCCAAGCTGGTGCTTCCCCGCCCAGACTAAGCGCCGCACGGAGGGAATCAGGGTCCCGGTGCCCCTGGCTTGGGGAGGCGGCTCCACAGCCAGAGTGTTGCTTCGTTGTGCCCAGAAAGCGCCTGCCAGACCGGGCCTTCCCTGGAGCTGCCCTCCCGCCTAGAGGCAGCTGGATGTGCTGTGCGGGCTTCCCCTGTGCGTTTGGGCTCCC
>NW_011419492.1:0-673 GCF_000754665.1 Bison bison bison | reverse complement strand
TTGGAAGAGGACCTCATCTCCAGTTGAGGCAGGAACCGCAGGGTATCTCTGATTTCAGACTCCGATCGCAGGGTCCCTGCAGACTGGGGACAGGAGAGTCAGGCCTCGGTCTTGGGTTGAGGCGATGGAACTCCGCTTGCCTCTCGAGATGTCCCCGGGGAGAGAGGCCGCTTGTCGAGCTGTATTTGGAACCTGGTTTTTTTCCGAACGATGCACGGAAAAACTGCCCCTTCGTGTTGACTTCATTCACAGGGTGGAGTTCGGAGAGGTGTCCGGGCATCGGGTTCTTCTCAAGAGGGGACCGGGAAATCGGGGTCCTACGGAATGTGGAACCACCCACGAGGCCACGTCTGGAATGTCTTCGTGAGACCGGCCTCATCCTGAGGTGCGACCGGAAGGTCGGGAACCCCTTCCAGACAAAGCAGGGGAGTCGACCCTCCTGTCCAGATCAGGAGGGGAGAAAGGGCTCAGAGGAGGGGGTGCCGGAAATCCTCAGTGTTCCTCTCGAGGGAGACCGGGATTTCGGGGAACTTTGTGGGTCGCATCAAGGGTGCCAAGTGCCCTTTCGACCTCCAATTCCTAACGTGGGACTTCTCCTGAGACACTGTAGCCGGAAAGGGCTTCATCTTGCGATGACGGGGGAGCCACTTGGTTTTTCTCGAGTTACGGCGGG
>NW_011419491.1:0-551 GCF_000754665.1 Bison bison bison | reverse complement strand
TTGGATAGATTATCCTTAAAATACTGAAGTATGCTCTGAGAATGTATATCCTTAAATTTACCCATAGACGTCACAGGCTTTATCATAGCTAACAGCAGCGTTCAAGTCTTCTCTGCCAAATGATGTTTAACAGAATAAAAACAGCCTTCACCCTGAGGTTGCAGCCATCCTGATCTTGGTGCCCCACTGTCTAAGATGAAGACATTCAGGTAGACATTGCAGTAGCTCTCAGCAAAGAACATCTGTTCTCAAATCCAAAGAGCTAATTCAACCTCAAGGATGGGGCATTTTGTTATGTCATCCTCCAGGTCTGACCTAACCTGAGAGATGAAGAGATTATTCACGGTGTCTCAGCTCTGGAGTGACAGAAAAAAACTAAAAAGCGAGTACAGAAGGAATTCAAATCTGGAACCTTATAAGACAGTTCTTTTAGGGTCACAGCTTCCCTATGGAAATTACATTGGAGGTTTTGTCAAGGACTGCCTCCTGGCATCCTACAGAGTAAAGCACACAACTGAATTTTGTTTTTCCTCAGTAGAGAGCAAAGAAAA
>NW_011419490.1:0-541 GCF_000754665.1 Bison bison bison | reverse complement strand
ACCCCACAACCTGAACTGCTCATGAATCCAGACTGAATGAGGCAGGCAGAATAATGTCTATTTTTAAGCCTCATTCCAAGAGAGAGAGATTTGTATGAATGATGTCTCTGTGAAATGAAGCAGTATATACTGGCCTCTTTATTTCCTAGTACTTATATTTATTAACAAGAGAGATAAGAATGGCATATATTGTAAGCATCTTTTTTAAAAATTCCTCACCCCAAATATCTGGTATTAAACTCTGTAGTTCGTGGCTGAAGGTCATGGATTATGGTTTATGCTTAATTTACACATGAAGGCAGAGCTGAGGTCTCTATGGAAGGCTGTTAAACACTGTAAGCCAAACACAGAGATGGGGATATTGAAAAATATCAGATATTACCAGATATTCGCAACTATCTGGGAAGATGAATGGATGATCTTTATGAAAATGTAACTCCAAACAACTGATCCACTTGAGAAGATAATTCAATTGGGAAAATAGTAAGATTTGGTTAATTTACATTATTTACTACATATTCATTCAGTTACTTTGATAACT
>NW_011419489.1:0-575 GCF_000754665.1 Bison bison bison | reverse complement strand
TGAGCTGTGGGCCCAGAAAGGGCAGGATTCCCAGATCATCATCTGTTTGGGGACTCCATGGGTCTGGGTAGGAATAAACAGAAGGGACCACCTGTAGGAATGCCACCTTACCATTATGGCTCGGGCTTCATGCCTTGTATCAGAAGAGACCATCTACCTATGTGCACCTTCTTCACAACATTGGAGCAAACCCAGGCATCTCACAGACTCTGGGGGCCCTTGGAGGCTCGGGCATCTCTTTGGACTTTTCCTGCTAAAAGGAGGTAGCTCTTGGAGGCACAGTTAGACAGGTGAACACAGAAAGCTACACAGGTAGAAAGAACAGTGGGCCTCACTCAGACTGTTGGGGATGGTAGGCTAGCAATAGGAACACAACATTGACCAGGAATGACCTAGATAGGAGCACACTGAGAAAGCAGTTCTCCAAGTCAGCTGAGCCCAGACGTCCTTGTTTTCGGTCTCCTGAAAGATGCACAGGCAATGGATCAGGCCAGCGTGACTGGTACTGTGAAGCTGTCCAAGGTGATGGGAGAATGCAGAACGCAGGCACAGCTCATTCAGCTCTCCAGGGCAGC
>NW_011419488.1:0-654 GCF_000754665.1 Bison bison bison | reverse complement strand
CGAGGAAACACCACAATAAAGAGAACTCCACAAACTGCCAGAATACAGAAAGGACACCCAAACTCAGCAATTTAAACAAGATGAAGAGACAGAGGAATACCCAGCAGATAAAGGAACAGGATAAATGCCCACCAAACCAAACAAAAGAGGAAGAGATAGGGAATCTACCTGATAAAGAATTCCAAATAATGATAGTGAAATTGATCCAAAATCTTGAAATTAAAATGGAATCACAGATAAATAGCCTGGAGACAAGGATTGAGAAGATGCAAGAAAGGTTTAACAAGGACCTAGAAGAAATAAAAAAGAGTCAATATATAATGAATAATGCAATAAATGAAATGAAAAACACTCTGGAGGCAACAAATAGTAGAATAACAGAGGCAGAAGATAGGATTAGTGAATTAGAAGATAGAATGGTAGAAATAAATGAATCAGCGAGGATAAAAGAAAAACGAGTTAAAAGAAATGAGGATAATCTCAGAGACCTCCAGGACAATATTAAACGCTACAACATTCGAATCGTAGGGGTTCCAGAAGAAGAAGACAAAAAGAAAGACCATGAGAAAATACTTGAGGAGATAATAGTTGAAAACTTCCCTAAAATGGGGAAGGAAATAATCACCCAAGTCCAAGAAACCCAGAGAGTCCCAA
>NW_011419487.1:0-799 GCF_000754665.1 Bison bison bison | reverse complement strand
AAAAATAAAGTCAGCCACTGTGTCCACATCTATTTGCCATGAAGTGATGGGACTGGATGCCATCATCTTAATTTCTGAATGTTGAGCTTTAAAGCCTAACTTTTTCACTCTCCTTTTTCACTTCCATCAAGAGTCACATCTTTTCTTCCAAGGAGCAAGTGTCATTTAATTGCATGGTTGCAGTCATCATCCACAGCAATTTTGGAGCCCGATAAAATCTGTCACTGCTTCCACCTTTTCCCTATTTGCTGTAAAGTGATGGACCAGATGCCATGATCTTTGTTTTCTGAATATTGAGTTTTGACCATCCCTAAATCAACACAATTTCCACTTCTACATAACTGCTTTTCTTATTCAGGAAAAAAGACATGGGTGGACCTAAGTTAGATACTTTCAGCTCCTCTCTGGGGATGGCTTTTACAGCAGTATACATGATACCCATCATCAAAGACTGGTACCTATTTGTCCGGCAGCACCAAGAGATGAAAGAATGCAAGACATCGCCCTTTATTCTCAACAAGCACCCAGCTGGATCAGAGAAAGATTATTCCAAGTGAAATAACACAAACACACAATGAAATAAACCTCTTTGGTTACTTTATGGTCCTTTGTCATATACTTTCCTCTCCTTCATAAGATCTCAAGCTTTAGAAAGGCCAGGACTTTGTTTCATTCTTCGTAATACTTGGCATGCAGTATTCTTTTTCTGCACAGTAATAGATGCTCATTATGTAATTTTTGAATGAATGGATACAGATTATGTATATTTACTTAACAGTGGAGGTTGAATGAATACATA
>NW_011419486.1:0-761 GCF_000754665.1 Bison bison bison | reverse complement strand
AAAAATGTCAACTGTTTTGTCTCTCTCACGCTTTTCTGTATAAATATGAGATGTTGAATAAAGTTGGTGTCAGACTGCGTCCCTTCGTGGTGACGTGTCTGAACCTCTCGACCCCATCTTTGTAGTCTCTTGCTTTAGTTTCTTTCTTAGCCCCGCCGTGCACGTTCTCGGGACCTGATCGACTTTGCCGGCTGGCTCCGGCAGGTGGCGCCCGAACAGGGACCCGAGAATCGGAGTGCGACGACGGCCGCTGCCCGCCAAGATTGAGGTAAGTAAAGAGGAATTCCTAAGTAATTAAAAGTAAAGGGCAGGGAGGGTGATTGTCGAGAGTAATAAATCATGGGACAAGGCAATAGCCGCCAGTTATTTGTACATATGTTGAAAACTATGTTAAAAGGTAGGGGAATTCATGTAAATAAGTTACAGCTAGAAAAGTTTTTACTTTTATTGAGGAGGTTTGTCCTTGGTTTCCAGAGGAAGGAACAGTTAGTCTGGAAACTTGGAAAAAAGTAGGAAAACAATTGCAGACATATTATTCCTTACATGGTCCCAATCGTGTTCCTGTGGATGCTTTTTCTTTGTGGACTCTCATAAGAGACTGCCTGGATCCTGAACATGAGGGACATAAAATTCAAACGGCTCTTAGGGATTCCACAGGACCCGAAGTTACAGAGCCTTCTGCCCCATCACCTGAGCCGCTTTATGCTGTGCCTGAGGGAACAGCTTATAAGGCTGGAGGGAGTGATGATGTGTTAAGCTCT
>NW_011419485.1:0-575 GCF_000754665.1 Bison bison bison | reverse complement strand
GACTGCAATCATCTCATTCAACTAGGAAATCAAAAAAAAAAAAAAATAAGAGGGAGGGATAAGAGAGAACTTGGGAAATGGACCTATTTTACTCATTAAGGCCTGAGGCCTACAAGCTTTTTAAGAGACCATGAAAATGTCTGGGAGCTAAAAACAATATATTGGCTCCAAAATAATAAAACTGCACAAGCAAAATTAATAAAGGCTCAACTTAAATGGCTCCATAACATACCATTATGTCAGCCTTAGTATTTTTGAAATTTAGTGTTCATAAAGTTTTATTATATTTGAAAAGAGCTGATGGGTTAAAGTCTCATTTCACAAGGATTCTGAGTTATGCTTGATGATTTTTTCAAGAAATTACAGATAAACGTAAATTGAGAGAGTTACTGTGGTAACAAAATAATTCCAAAAGCATAACTTTAATATTTCCTGTAAAATGTTACAATAAAAATGTATTTAATTTCTATGATACAATGTGAGTTTGGGGCGCCAAAGGAAGAATGTTTAGGGCAAATCAAGGTCCTAAAATGGCCTTGCATAGGATGTGCTGATGAACAGGTTGATAGATGAAC
>NW_011419484.1:0-537 GCF_000754665.1 Bison bison bison | reverse complement strand
GAGAAGCAAAAGATATTAAGAATTGATGGCAACAATGCACAGAAGAATTATACAAAAAAGATCTTCATGATGCAGATAACCAGGATAGTGTGGTCACTCACCTAGAGCCAGACATCCTGGAATGTGAAGCCAAGTGGATCTTAGGAAGCAAAGCTAGTGGAAGTTATGGAATTCCAGTTGAGCTATTTGAAATCCTAAAAGACGATATTGTGAAAGTACCATGCAATATGCCGGCAAAGTTTCAAAGCTCGGCAGTGGCCACCGGAGTGGAAAACGTCAGTTTTCATCCCAGTCTCAAAGGAAGGTAATGCCAAAGAATGCTCAAACAACCACACAGTTGCACTCATCTCACGTGCTAGTAGAGTAATGCTCAAAATTCTCCAAGCCAGGCTTCAACAGTATGTGAACTGTGAACTTCCAGATGTTAAAAGTGGACTTAGAATAGGCAGAGGAACCAGAGATCAAATTGCCAACATCCACTGGATCATGGAAAAAGCAAGAGTTCCAGGAAAAACATATATTTCTGCTTTATTCAAT
>NW_011419483.1:0-634 GCF_000754665.1 Bison bison bison | reverse complement strand
AAAAAAATGATACAAATGGAATTATTTTACACAACAGACTCACAGACAAAAAACAAACTTATGGTTACCAAAAGAGAAAGGAGGGGGATAGTGTAAATTAGGAATTTAGGATTAACAGATACTCACTACTATATGTAAAACAAACTATACAGCACATGGAACTATATTCAATATCTTATAATAAACTGTAACAGAAAAGAATCGGAAAATAATATACATATGCATATGTATATATATATACACAAGAATGGGCTTCCCAGGTGACACTAGTGGTAAAAAAAAAAAACAACTTACTAATACAGGAGACATACCATATGCTGATTTGATCCCTGGGTCAGGAAGATCTGGAGAAGGGCATGGCAACTCACTCCAGTATCGTTTCCTGGAGAATTTCACAGACAGAGGAGCCTGGCGGACTACAGTCCATGGGGTCGCAAAGAGTCAGACACAGCTGAGCAACTTTCACTCACTCACTAACACTTCTGGTTGAATCAATATTCATATCAACATTATTGATTACATAAGAATTCTTTATACTTGAGCCTAGTAATATACTGGAATTCTATTGCCTTTGTTTTTCGTTCCTTTTTGTTTTGATTAGAGATATTGGCTTTCTTTTTACTTCATTTAACAT
>NW_011419482.1:0-886 GCF_000754665.1 Bison bison bison | reverse complement strand
GTCTCAGGCCGTATGAGCCTGAAGGCGCCCGATCTCGTCTGATCTCGGAAGCTAAGCAGGGTCGGGCCTGGTTAGTATCTTGGATGGGAGACCACCTGGGAATCCCGGGTGCTCGAGGCTTTTTGCCTAGCAGAAGAGGTCCTTTAGCCCCCGCCGCGCGTCCCGATTCTTGGATCCCCCCCGCAGCCCCAGCCCCTCCCGGGCCGCGGGGAGCGGGTGGCCGGGGCCCCGACTCCCGCTGCAGACCTGGGTTGCCTCCGCGCGGCCCGCGAGCCCCTCCGCATTCGCATTCGGCTTCCAGGACACCCGACGACCGGCAGTCCCGTCTCCACCTGGGGCTCCTTGGCTTGCCTCAGGCAATCCCGGGGCTTGCACCGACTCCAGCCAGAGCCCCGGCCCCCGCCCACCCCCTGCCTCGAGGCGATCGCGCATGCGCATGTGCGCGCGCACGCACAGATAGATGTGCCCAAACGGGGCATCTATCTTGTTCACTTATACCGTGGGTGGATCGTATGCCTGGGAGTCGGACTGCTGGACCATAGGCTACTTCCACTTTTAGTCCTTCGGGAACCTCCATATCTTTTCCATACCGGCTCTACCCACGCCCATTCCTACTCACCGTGGAGGAGAGTTCCCTTTGCTCCACATCTTCTCCAGCATCGGTTATTGACAGACATCGCAGTGAGGCCCAGCCGGTACTCATGTGAAGTGGTCCCTCCTTGGAGTTTGGAGTTGAGCCTCTCCAATCATTAGTGACGTGGAGCAAGATGACCTTTTGGAAATGCAGATGCAATGCTGTCACCTCCCTGCTCCAACGGCTCTCGTATTTTCCCAGCATATTGAAGATACGACCACTTCCCTTCAGGCTTGCTCCTCACGTTCTTCT
>NW_011419481.1:0-706 GCF_000754665.1 Bison bison bison | reverse complement strand
CACCTCCAGTTTCCCTGACTTCTCAGAGCCACCATGAGAAGCCCCCTGAGGTCACCTGCACAAGTCGAGGGACCCCAGGGTGTCCTGCCTCAACCCGAGAAAGACCTCGAGAGACCTTCTTCAACACGTCTCGAGGCCAGAGTCCCGTACTGCCGTGAGCCGGCATATTGCATATTGAGTGCATATTGCATATTGCATATTGAGTACAGCACTTTCCACAGCATCATCTTTCAGTTTCTGGAATAGCTCAACTGGAATTCTATCACTGCTGGGAGCCAGTGAGGAACTCCGCCCATGACAAAGGTTATGAGGAACGAGGCTCGGCATACGCAAAGGCGGGATCGAGCTTCAGGAGTCCCCCTGGAAATTCTCGAGCATATACCCCCAAAACCAGAGTGTGCCTACTTTCTGCTTGTGCTTTCACCTAAACCTCTGACTTTACGGGGGGCTCTCCCCCACTACCTCTCTCTGAAAATAGAGTTAGCTTACAGTTCCAGTTAATAATTCCTGGGTGTGACAGTGTTTAACCTACAAACTCCTTTGGAAATCCTCTAGCCTGACCTGAATAGGTTTTCCGGCCAACATTGTTGACTGTTCAGAAGACCTCCCAACTGTGAGAGGCAGGAGATGTTTCCTAAACTGTCTAAACACAGATTCTTTTTGAGTAGTTAAAAAAGATTGATTAGAAATTGTATTGGTGAATGGT
>NW_011419480.1:0-581 GCF_000754665.1 Bison bison bison | reverse complement strand
CCATCACCCTAATACCAAAACCTGACAAAGATCCCACAAAAAAGAAAACTACAGGCCAATATCACTAATGAACATAGATGCAAAAATCCTTAACAAAATTCTAGCAATCAGAATCCAACAACACATTAAGAAGATCATACACCATGACCAAGTGGGCTTTATCCCAGGGATGCAAGGATTCTTCAATATCCACAAGTCAATCAATGTAGTACACCGCATCAACAAAATGAAAACAAAAGCCATATGATTATCTCAATAGATGCAGAGAAAGCCTTTGACAAAATTCAACATCCATTTATGATAAAAACTCTCCAGAAAGCAGGAATAAAAGGAACATACCTCAACATAATAAAAGCTATATATGACAAACCCACAGCAAACATTATCCTCAATGGTGAAAATTGAAAGCATTTCCCCTAAAGTTAGGAACAAGACAAGGGTGCCCACTTTCACCACTACTATTCAACATAGTTTTGGAAGTTTTGGCCACAGCAATCAGAGCAGAAAAAGAAATAAAAGGAATCCAAATTGGAAAAGAAGAAGTAAAACTCTCACTGTTTGCAGATGACATGATCCTCTAC
>NW_011419479.1:0-615 GCF_000754665.1 Bison bison bison | reverse complement strand
AGTCCACCCAGTGAGCTCCAAGAGATACCCGTCGCGACTCGAGAGCAGAGCGGGGTTCTTTGCTTCCACTCGAGATGAATGCCTGTCTCCCCCAGGTGCGTCTGGAATGCAACCCCGAGATCCCGGTCGCCCCTGGAGAGGAACATTGGCTTCTGGACACAAGCCTAGATGAGGTCTATTGGCCCTGCAGTCACTCGAGAGCAATCCCCAGCTTGCCTTCGCAACTCGAATGGAAGATTGGACTTCCCTGGGCCAACACAAGAGGCATCCCGAATTCCCCGTCGTAACTCGAGAATCCCGCCGCAACTCGAGAAAAACCACGTGGTTCCCCCGTCATCGCAAGATGAAGCCCTGTCCCGCTACAGCGTCTCAGGAGAAGTCCCACGTTAGGAATTGGAGGTCGAAACGGTACTTGGCACCCTTGATGCGCCCCCACAAAGTTCCCCGGCATCCCGGTCTCCCTGGAGAGGAACACCGAGGTTTTCCCGCACCACTTCCTCTGAGCCCCTTCTACCCTCCTGATCTCCACAGGAGGGTCGACTCCCCTGCTTTGTCTGGAAGGGGTTCCCGACCTTCCGGTCGCACCTCAGGATGAGGCCGGTCTCACGACGACAT
>NW_011419478.1:0-759 GCF_000754665.1 Bison bison bison | reverse complement strand
TCGCGAGTTGAGGGCCTTCGTCTCCTGTATGGCCTAGAGATCAATCTCTCGACCTCTCGCCAACGCCTCAGGAGGCTTGACTCCCTTTAGTCCACCCAGTGAGCTCCAAGAGATACCCGTCGCGACTCGAGAGCAGAGCGGGGTTCTTTGCTTCCACTCGACATGAATGCCTGTCTCCCCGGGTGTGTCTGGAATGCAACCCTGAGATTCCGGTCACCCCTGGAGAGGAACATTGGCTTCTGGACACAAGCCTAGATGAGTTCTATTGCCCCTGCAGTCACTCGAGAGCAATCCCCAGCTTTCCTTCGCAATTCGAATGGAAGATTGGACTTCCCTGGGCCAACACAAGAGGCATGCTGAATTCCCCGTCCTAATTCGAGAATCCTGCTACACCTCGAGAAAGACCACGTGATTCCCCCGTCATCGCAAGATGTAGCCCTGTGTCGCTACAGCATCTCAGGAGAAGTCCCACTTTAGGAATTGGAGTTCGAAACGGTACTTGTCACCCTTGATGCGACCCACAAAGTGCCCCGACATCCCGGTCTCCCTCGAGAGGAACACCGAAGTTTTCCGGCACCACTTCCTCTGAGCCCCTTCTACCCTCCTGATGTGGACAGGAGGGTCGACACCCCTGCTTTGTCTGGAAGGGGTTCCCGACCTTCCGGTCGCACCTCAGGATGAGGCCGGTCTCACGACGACATTCCAGACGTGGCCTCGTGGGTGGTTCCACATTCCGAAGGACCCCGATTTCCCGGTCCC
>NW_011419477.1:0-591 GCF_000754665.1 Bison bison bison | reverse complement strand
CACTTACCTAAGGTCACATACCTAGCTATTTGGGAGAGTTTACCAGGCCCCTATTGGTGGAATTGAAGTTCAAATTAAGCATTAATATATATCACCTTCATTAAGTAGGCATTGCTACATTGAGCCCTTATTAAATGTGTACAGGAGCACAAATGGGCACCATAGCGTTTCATGAGACTTTACAAAGTAGAGTCACATACATTGCATCATTCAATTGATAAACAAAACTGTGAGATAGGTTGGCAGGAAATATTACCCGTGCCAGCAGTGAGGCCTCCTGAGCCACGGCCATACCATGACTTGCTCGGGATAGCAGACTGGGTAAAGAGGAAAGCAGATATGGGCTGAGAACTCTGACTGCCTATGTCCCGCTAGAAACATGAAGACTATGAAAGCAAAGACGCAGAGACTTTACTTAGAAACAACTGACAATCAAATTGGTGAGATACATTTTATCAAGTAACCAGAAAATAAATAAAAGCCATTAGCAAATGTTATCTTGTCTGTGTAAAAACATACCCACAGAAACTTATTTCCTGAAGATTTTCAAATTAAAAGAAAGGAACAGCCTTTACTCTCAAGGGACTGAGC
>NW_011419476.1:0-720 GCF_000754665.1 Bison bison bison | reverse complement strand
ACCTTTGCTCTGTAGGAATGCAACTTTATCTAATTGCTTTTTTGGAGGGTGGCTCCTAGACCAACACCTTTAGAGAAAAATAAGTTTTACTGAAGAAAAGGTCTTTAAAATATTAACAGGCCTCTGGGCCAGAAGATGATGCAAATCACCTAAGCTTTTGCATATGATAAGTTTGCAGGAAGAAATCCTGGTTTCCTGCAAGACACTACCCTTCCCCCATTATCCTCTATGCATAACTTAAGGTATAAAAACTACTTTGAAAAATAAAGTGCGGGCCTTGTTCACCAAAACTTGGTCTCACCATGTCGTTCTTTCTCTTACCTTCTGGCTGAATTATTCAGCCTCTTTTCTCCACTGAATTTCCTCACTGAGCTATCCTCATACTATTACTCTTTATATCCTTAATTAACATTTAATTAAGCAGTTGTTTCCTGATCTTCGCCTACGCCGTCTCTCCTTCGAATACCCTGGATCAGCCGGGGCTGGTCCCCGGCACCCTACCATTGTTCGAGAGCAATGACGCGCTCCCCCTCGCCATTCTCATGGAGACCCGACTTCCTTGGCGCCCCACGAGAGGCTCACTGACCTCACCGTCGTACCTCGTGAGAAAGCGCACACTGGGGCCGCCGCTCGAGAACAACCCTGAGACTCCCCCGTCATCGTGAGATGAGGGCCTTCGTCTACTGCATGGCCTAGAGACCAATCTCGCGACCTCTCTCC
>NW_011419475.1:0-594 GCF_000754665.1 Bison bison bison | reverse complement strand
CACGCAGCTCAGCTGGGAATTGTCAAGCAGATGAGCCGACAGGAATCACGCAGCTCAGCTGGCAATTGTCATGCAGATGAGCCGGCAGGAATCCCGCAGCTCAGCAGGCCCTGATCACGAGACTCTGCAGGCACTGATTACGTGGCTGATCAAGTCCAGATCACGTGACTGAGCATGCACTGATCACGTGGCTATCATGCACTGATCACGTGACTGCGCAGGCACTGATGACGTGGCTCATCAGGCACTGATCACATGGCTCATCAGACACTTTTCACGTGTTTGTCAGGCAGTGATCAGTGACTGACAGGCTCTGATCATGGGACTGTGCACCCACTGATCACGTGGCTGATCAGGAACTGACCACCTGACTGCGCATGCAGTGATCACGTGGCTGGTCGATCACTGATCACGTGTTTATCATACGGTGATCACGTGACTGAGAGGCGCTGATCACGTGACTGTGCCGTAGTGATCACGTGGCTGATCATGCACATATATCGTGACTGAGCATGCCCTGATCATGTGCCGGGAGCCGGTGAGGCATTCCACTCTGGACAAAGGTCATGAGGAAGGAGGCTCGGCATACGCAAA
>NW_011419474.1:0-986 GCF_000754665.1 Bison bison bison | reverse complement strand
ATGAATGCCTGTCTCCCCGGGTGTGTCTGGAATGCATCCCCGAGAACCCTGTCGCCCCTGGAGAGGAACACTGGCTTCTGGACAGAAGCCTAGATGAGGTATCCTGGCCCTGCAGTCGACTCGAGACCAATCCCCAGCTTTCCTTCGCAACTCGAATGGAAGATTGGACTTCCCTGGGCCAACACAAGAGGTAACCTGAATTCCCCGTCGTAACTCGAGAATCCCGCCGCAACTCGAGAAAAACCACGTGGTTCACCCGTCATCGCAAGATGAAGCCATTTCCCGCTACAGCGCCTCAGGAGAAGTCCCACGTTAGTATTGGAGGTCGAAACGTTACTTGGCACCCTTGATGCGACCACAAAGTTCCCCGGCATCCCGGTCTCCCTCGAGAGGAGCACCGAGGTTTCCGGCACCACTTCCTCAGAGCCACTTCTACCCTCCTGATCTGGACAGGAGGTCGACTCCCCTGCTTTGTCTAGAAGGGTTCCCGACTCCAGTCACACCTCAGGATGAGGCCGGTCTCACGACGACATTCCAGACGTGGCCTCGTTGGTGGTTCCACATTCCGAAGGACCCCGATTTCCGGTCCCCTCTTTATAAGAACCCGATGCCCGGATACCTCTTCGAACTCCACCTGTGAATGAAGTCAACACGAAGGGTAGTGACTCACCCGTGCATCGTTGGGAAAAAACCCCAGGTTCCAAATACCCCTCGACAAGTGGCCTGTCTCCCCGGGAACACCTCGAGAGGCAAGCGGAATTCCAGGCCTCAACCCAAGACGAGGGCTGACTCTCCTGTCCCAAGTCTGCAGGGACTTCCGATCGGAGTCTGAAGTCAGAGGAACCCTGAGGTTCCTGCCTCAACTGGAGATGAGGCCCTCTTCCAATGCACCAAACCCAGTGGAGTGCCGATAGGCCCCTCCCACCTCCAGTTTCCCTGACTTCTCAGAGCCACCATGAGAACCCCCTGAGGTCACCTGCACAAGT
>NW_011419473.1:0-594 GCF_000754665.1 Bison bison bison | reverse complement strand
GAGGAGATGACATTTCTGAGCTTAGCGGTGGTAGATGATTCAAGACTCATTTGTAGAATGTGGTCTTGAAACCATTTAACCTCCATATCTAAATAAAGGGAGAAGGGGGAAAAATCAAGTAAGATGAAATGTCTGGCATGCCTCTGCTGTCATAAGATGTGTTTTCAGTGAGATTTACTGCATAATTGTAACTACTACTCATAATCATATTCTAAAAGCAGACACTTAAGTACATACAGTATATGAACTGTGTACAGACTACAGACTACTGGTGTAGAAAGCAGTATCATATCAGTATCATATCAATGAACTGAAAAGCAGCAAACAAAATCACAACTAGATGGAGCATGATGGCTGTGTACTGTGCATGAAGATAATGCTGGGCATGTGCTTCCAGTTTGGGTTTTTTCTCCCCTAGTTGTGGTGAAAGATTTGAATTGACTCATCTGCATTTTCTCACCCAGTCTGCTTTGTGAGCAAGAGTGCATATTTTGGGGACAGCTGGCTGAGACTGGCTGGTGGTAAAGTCTGTGGCCATGGAACAGAGGAATTCAAACCACCCAAACCCACAATCTTGGCCTCATAGTACTGTGC
>NW_011419472.1:0-586 GCF_000754665.1 Bison bison bison | reverse complement strand
AGGGGGTTAAGAAAAATTAGAGTTGGAGACACAGTATAAACTCATGTTTAGCTTAATATTGATAGAGATGGTTACATACAGAAATATTTATGAATGTGTGTATATGCACAGGTTAGTATACACATATATCTCCTTGTTCTGTCAGATGAAAAGGCCTAGAAATGATGATATCCTGGTAGCAATGAGCACACTTAGCAATAGAGTTTGGTTTTATTTTTTATTGGAGGATAATTGCTTTACAGTATTGTGCTGGTCTCTGCCATCCATCAACATGAATCTGCCACAGGTATGCACGTGCCCTCCCTCTTAGACCTCCCCCCCACCCCTAGAGGGTGCCACAGAGCCCTGGGCTGAGCGCCCTGCATCACACGGCAAATCCCCCGGCCGTCTGTTCCACACATGGTGATGGATGCGCTTCCATGCTCCCCTCTCATCTCGTCCCGCCCTCTCCTTCCCCCCACTCTGTTTCACACATGGTGATGGATGCGCTTCCATGCTCCCCTCTCAACTTGTCCCTGCCCTCTCCTTCCCCCACTGTGCCCACAAGTCTGCTATATCCGTGTCTCCATTGCTGCCCTGCACATAG
>NW_011419471.1:3801-4126 GCF_000754665.1 Bison bison bison | reverse complement strand
CTGGGGATTGCTCTCGAGTTACTGCAGGGCCAACACACCTCATCTAGGCTTGTGTCCAGAAGCCAGTGTTCCTCTCCAGGGGCGAAAGAGATCTCGGGGTTGCATTCCAGACGCACCCGGGGAGACAGGCATCCATCTCGAGTGGAAGCTAAGAACCCCGCCCTGCTCTCGAGTCGCGACGGGTATCTCTTGAAGCTCACTGGGTGGACTAAAGGGAGTCAAGCCTCCTGAGGCGTTTGGAGAGAGGTCGAGAGATTGGTCTCTAGGCCATACAGGAGACGAAGGACCTCAAGTCGCGATGACGGGGGAGGCTCTGGGTTGTTCT
>NW_011419471.1:0-532 GCF_000754665.1 Bison bison bison | reverse complement strand
GTGCGACCGGAAGGTCGGGAACCCCTTCCAGACAAAGCAGGGGAGTCGACCCTCCTGTCCAGATCAGGAGGGTAGAAGGGGCTCAGAGGAAGTGGTGCCAGAAAACCTCGGTGTTCCTCTCGAGGGAGACCGGGATGTCGGGGCACTTTGTGGGTCGCATCAAGGGTGCCAAGTACCGTTTCGACCTCCAATACCTAACGTGGGACTTCTCCTCAGACACTGTAACGGGAAAGGGGTTCATCTTGCGATGACGGGGGAACCACATGGATTTTCGCGAGTTGTGGCAGGAATCTCGAGTTACGACGGGGAATTCAGGATGCTTCTTGTGTTGGCCCAGGGAAGTCCAATCTTCCATTCGAGTTGCGAAGGAAAGCTGGGGATTGCTCTCGAGTTACTGCAGGGCCAACACACCTCATCTAGGCTTGTGTCCAGAAGCCAGTGTTCCTCTCCAGGGGCGAAAGAGATCTCGGGGTTGCATTCCAGACGCACCCGGGGAGACAGGCATCCATCTCGAGTGGAAGCTAAGAACCCC
>NW_011419470.1:0-581 GCF_000754665.1 Bison bison bison | reverse complement strand
GGTCACTTGGAAATGCTGCTGGCTGTGAGGGGGGGAGGGGGGCAGATGTGCACAGAGCTGTGCAGGCTTGTCCTTTGCATGGATGTTCTTTGTAGAAATCCACCTCGGAGCCATCTCCTGATGTGTAAGAATTTCCCAGACAAACCTTGAGCTAAGCAATGTCGTTTTTTCCTTAGGAAATGTTGGTCTTCAGCGATGTTCAAAGCCTGTGTATTTCGGCTAGACTCTGGCTTCAGGTCGGTTCCCCCAAAAGGCTCAGAAGCGACCTGAACCAAACAGTAAGTTTTCCTCCTACCTTGTTCTCCTCATCTATGTTAAGAGTATACTTTAAGAGTATCCTGCCACATACATGTACTGCCTCACCCCTAACCTCAGTCATGTGTTCCAAGAACTTCTGTCCGTTGATTTATTTGTTTTGGGTAACATTGAATTCGTTTTGACTATGCTGGGTCTTTGCTCCTCGCTGGAAGTTGCTAGGACCTCTGGACTGCAGTCTCCCATCTCTTGCTGACCTCTTGTTGACCTCTGCAGAATCCTGGTTGGTGGGAGCTTGTTAGTTCCTTGTTCCTTACCCGGACCTC
>NW_011419469.1:0-1452 GCF_000754665.1 Bison bison bison | reverse complement strand
GGTTGAGGCAGGACACCCTGGGGTCCCTCGACTTGTGCAGGTGACCTCAGGGGGCTTCTCATGGTGGCTCTGAGAAGTCAGGGAAACTGGAGGTGGGAGGGGCCTCTCGGCAGTCCACTGGGTTTGGTGCGTTGGAAGAGGGCCTCATTTCCAGTTGAGGCAGGAACCTCAGGGTTCCTCTGACTTCAGACTCCCATCGCAAGCTCCCTGCAGACTTGGGACAGGAGAGTAAGGCCTCATTTGTGTTGAGGCATGGAACTCCGTTTGCCTCTCGAGGTGTTCCGGGGGAGACAGGCCACTTTTCGAGCGGTATTTGGAACCTGGGGGTTTTTTCCCGACGATGCACGGGCGAGTCACTGCCCCATCGTGTTGACTTCATTCACAGGGTGGAGTTCGGAGAGGTGTCCGGGCATCGGGTTCTTATCAAGAGGGGACCGGGAAATCGGGGTCCTTCGGAATGTGGAACCACCCACGAGGCCACGTCTGGAATGTCGTCGTGAGACCGGCCTCATCCTGAGGTGTGACTGGAAGGTCGGGAACCCTTCCAGACAAAGCAGGGGAGTCGACCCTCCTGTCCAGATCAGGAGGGTAGAAGGGGCTCAGAGGAAGTGGTGCCGGAAAACCTCGGTGTTCCTCTCGAGGGAGACTGGGATGTCGGGGAACTTTGTGGGTCGTATCAAGGGTGCCAAGTACCGTTTCGACCTCCAATACCTAACGTGAGACTTCTCCTGAGACACTGTAGCGGGAAAGGGCTTCATCTTGCGATGACGGGTGAACCACGTGGATTTTCTCGAGTTGCGGCAGGATTCTCGAGTTACGACGGGGAATTCAGGATGCCTCTTGTGTTGGCCCAGGGAAGTCCAATCTTCCATTCGAGTTGCGAAGGAAAGCTGGGGATTGCTCTCGAGTGACTGCAGGGCCAATAGACCTCATCTAGGCTTCTGTCCAGAAGCCAGTGTTCCTCTCCAGGGGCGAAAGGGATCTCGGGGTTCCATTCCAGACGCACCCGGGGAGACAGGCATGCATCTCGAGTGGAAGCAAAGAACCCCGCTCTGCTCTCGAGTCGCGACGGGTATCTCTTGGAGCTCACTGGGTGGACTAAAGGGAGTCAAGCCTCCTGAGGCGTTTGGAGAGAGGTCGAGACGATTGGTCTCTAGTCCATACAGGAGACGAAGGCCCTCAAGTCGCGATGACGGGGGAAGCTCGGGGTTGTTCTCGAGCTGCGGCCCCAGTGCGCGGTTTCTCGCGAGGTACGACGGCGAGGTCAGTGAATCTCTCGTGGGGCGCCAAGGAACTCGGGTCTCCATGCGAATGGCGAGGGGGAGCGCGTCATTGCTCTCAAGTCATAGTAGGGGAATCTGGCATCGAGACGTGTTGAAGAAGGTCTCTCGAGGTCTTTCTCGGGTTGAGGCAGGACACCCTGGGGTCCCTCGACTTGTGCAGGTGACCTCA
>NW_011419468.1:0-565 GCF_000754665.1 Bison bison bison | reverse complement strand
CACACCTCATACTGGAGGTGGGGGGCCTGATACTGGGGAAGGGTCGGAGGTGGGGGGAGGGTTTGAGCGTCGGGGAGGGCCTGATGATGGCCTAGGGCCGTGACGCTGGACTGGGGTCTGATGCTGGACTAGGGTCTGATGCTGGGGGAGGACCTGATGCTGGACTAGGGTGCATCATTTGGGTCCCCATCAAGGTTGCCCTCGGACACCCCACGCTGTGACCGATGGCGAGCCTCGACACCTGAACTTTGTCCCACCCTCGGCCCGCTGCCCACGCCTCAGCAGCAGAGGGGCCCTGTCCCCGCAGATGCTGAAGTGATGGAGCCTCTTGTCTCCGGAGCCAAGGGCATGAACACACCGTCGGTCGTCCTCTAGGGACACCTATGCTTACCGCCTTCTGGCCTTTCCATTGCATCCGTCCATTTCTCTTAACAGAATGTCCGTGTGATGACACGGGCTCCCATTACCAGCTCTGGTCTGTTCTCAGTGAGAGTACAGCTTACCCTCGGCACTCTTTATTGGCCCTGGGAAATTTTGCTTCAGTACTTTATTGAAAGAAAGCAAT
>NW_011419467.1:0-643 GCF_000754665.1 Bison bison bison | reverse complement strand
CTGTGACTCAGCCATGGTGAGGGTCCTGGTCACTTTGGGTGAGCTAAGGTCATCAGCCAGACAGAGACAGGCTCCCTCATCAGAGGAGGACAGCCAAGACTGTTTAGCCTTCTGAGGCTTGGGCAGTCTTGAATGATTCCCCACCAAGGAGATAGGAGGTTGACCAAGCTTTCACTCTCCCCCTGCAGGAATGATCACAAAGGGCAGATTGACAAGGATCACTATGGGACACTCCTGACAAATTTTGCCTCTGCTTGAATCTCCATTAATACCCATTTCCTCTGTGCCAGTCCAGCTTCGTGGGTTCCATTCATTGTCATACTGTGTTTGTGAGCTACATGTGTTTGTGAGCAAGCAGCCCCATTGGGCTTCCTAGGTGGCACTAGTGGTAAAGAATCTGCTTGCCAATGCAGGAGACACGGGGTTCAATCTCTGGGTCGAGAAGAGCCTCTGGAGAAGGAAATGGCAACCCGTTCCAGTATTCTTGCCTGGAGAATCCCATGGACAGAGGAGCCTGGCAGGCTACAGTCTATAGGATCTCCAAAAAGTTGGACACAACAGAGCAACTAACACTTTCACTTTGGAGTCTGCATTTTACAGTATCTCTGGTGATTCCTGAGTGCAATAGAAGTAGGACCAGTAC
>NW_011419466.1:0-921 GCF_000754665.1 Bison bison bison | reverse complement strand
CCGCTCTGCTCTCGAGTCGCGACGGGTATCTCTTGGAGCTCACTGGGTGGACTAAAGGGAGTCAAGCCTCCTGAGGCGTTTGGAGAGAGGTCGCGAGATTGGCCTGTAGGCCATGCAGGAGACGAAGGCCCTCATCTCCGCGATGACGGGGGAGTCTCGGGGTGGTTTTCGAGCGGCGGCCCCAGGGTGCGGTTTCTCACGAGGTACGACGGCGAGGTCAGTGAGCCTCTCGTGGGGCGCCAGGGAAGTCGGGTCTCCATGCGAGTGGCGAGGGGGAGCGCGTCATTGCTCTCGAGTCATGGTAGGGGAACCTGGCCTCGAGACGTGTTGAAGAAGGTCTCTCGAGGTCTTTCTCGGGTGGAGGCAAGAAACCCTGGCTTCCCGCGACTAGTGCAAGTGACCTCAGGGGGCTTCTCATGGTGGCTCTGAGAAGTCAGGGAAACTGGAGGTGGGAGGGGCCTCTCGGGACTCCACGGGGTTTGGTGCATTGGAAGAGGGCCTCTTCTCCAGCTGAGGCAGGAACCTCAGGGTTCCTCTGATTTCAGACTCCGATCGCAGGGTCCCTGCAGACTGGGGACAGGAGAGTCAGGCCTCGTCTTGGGTTGAGGCATGGAACTCCGCTTGCCTCTCGAGGTGTCCCCGGGGAGAGAGGCCACTCGTCGAGCTGGATTTGGAACCTGGGGGTTTTTCCGGACGACGCACGGGCGAGTCACTGCCCCTTCGTGTTGACTTCATTCACAGGGTGGAGTTCGGAGAGGTGTCCGGGCATCGGGTTCTTATCAAGAGGGGACCGGGAAATCGGGGTGCTTCGCAACGTGGAAGCACCCACGAGGCCACGTCTGGAATGTCGTCGTGAGACCGGCCTCATCCTGAGGTGCGACCGGAAGGTCGGGAACCCCTTCCAGGCAAAGCAGGGGAGTC
>NW_011419465.1:0-522 GCF_000754665.1 Bison bison bison | reverse complement strand
CCCCGAGATCCCGGTCGCCCCTGGAGAGGAGCATTGGCTTCTGGACACAAGCCTAGATGAGGTCTATCGGCCCTGCAGTCACTCGAGAGCAATCCCCAGCTTTCCTCCGCAACTCGAATGGAAGATTGCACTTCCCTGGGCCAACCCAAGAGGCATCCTGAATTCCCCGTCGTAACTCGAGAATCCCGCCGCAACTCGAGAAAAACCACGTGGTTCCCCCGTCATCGCAAGATGAAGCCCTTTCCCGCTACAGCGTCTCAGGAGAAGTCCCACGTTAGGAATTGGAGGTCGAACCGGTACTTCCGGCACCTTGACTGCGCCCCACGAAGTTCCCCGGCATCCCGGTCTCCCTGGAGAGGAACACCGAGGTTTTCCGGCACCACTTCCTCTGAGCCCCTTCTACCGTCCTGATCTCGACAGGAGGGTCGACTCCCCTGCTTTGTCTGGAAGGGGTTCCCGACCTTCCGGTCGCACCTCAGGATGAGGCCGGTCTCACGACGACATTCCAGACGTGGCCTCGTG
>NW_011419464.1:0-549 GCF_000754665.1 Bison bison bison | reverse complement strand
TGTTCTAAACCACCATGCTAGAAATGTCACAGGGAGAGGCCAGCTGAGTTGCTCAAGCTGGCCTCAGGATGACATTGCCTCAGTTGAGTCACATTTTCCAGGGCTCATTCCTTGGTTTTTGCAAGCCCTGAAGCTTTATTTTGTTAGGGTGTCCAGAGTTGATCATACGTAAGGGTTGAAGGTTGTGCTAACCCAATGCACAAGAGGCCAGTGTGTAAACTATTTATTCATTTATAGTCACAAGGTTAACTATCAATGGGCCTGGAAATCTAGGATATGTGGCCAGCATTTTCTTTCCCTTTAGGTAAGTCTACATGGGAAGCCCTTCATTACCTTCTCAGCTCAACAGACATCTATAAAGCACCTAAGGTACAGGACCTTTTGATACCAAGGTGTTTACAATTTAATTAGAATTATGGCAGCATTAAATTGTGTATGGAGACATTATTTTCCAGAGCAAACTGCAGTAAGTGAATGTATGCCTTGATCGGTTTTCTAAAGTTCTATCTTCTGATTTTGACAGGTTTCAGCCCTTTGAAAGTAAAACTG
>NW_011419463.1:0-623 GCF_000754665.1 Bison bison bison | reverse complement strand
GGAGGTCCGGGTAAGGAACAAGGAACTAACAAGCTCCCACCAACCAGGATTCTGCAGAGGTCAACAAGAGGTCAGCAAGAGATGGGAGACTGCAGTCCAGAGGTCCTAGCATCTTCCAGCGGGCAGCAAAGACCCAGCATAGTCAAAACGAATTCAATGTTACCCAAAACAAATAAATCAACGGACAGAAGTTCTTGGAACACATGACTGAGGTTAGGGGTGAGGCAGTACATGTATGTGCCAGGATACTCTTAAAGTATACTCTTAACATAGATGAGGAGAACAAGGTAAGAGGAAAACTTACTGTTTGGTTCAGGTCGCTTCTGAGCCTTTTGGGGGAACCGACCTGAAGCCAGAGTCTAGCCGAAATACACAGGCTTTGAACATCGCTGAAGACCAACATTTCCTAAGGAAAAAACGCATTGCTTAGCTCAAGGTTTGTCTGGGAAATTCTTACACATCAGGAGATGGCTCCGAGGTGGATTTCTACAAAGAACATCCATGCAAAGGACAAGCCTACACAGCTCTGTGCACATCTCGCCCCTCCCCCCTCACAGCCAGCAGCATTTCCAAGTGACCTCCTAAGGCCTTCGCCAAACTACAGGGGCACCTCTGGGCTTCCT
>NW_011419462.1:0-639 GCF_000754665.1 Bison bison bison | reverse complement strand
TCCATGCGAGTGGCGAGGGGGAGCGCGTCATTGCTCTCGAGTCATGGTAGGGGAATCTGGCCTCGAGACGTGTTGAAGAAGGTCTCTCGAGGTCTTTCTCGGGTTGAGGCAGGACACCCTGGGGTCCCTCGACTTGTGCAGGTGACCTCAGGGGGCTTCTCATGGTGGCTCTGAGAAGTCAGGGAAACTCGAGGTGGGAGGGGCCTCTCGGGACTCCTGGTGCATTGGAAGAGGGCCTCATCTCCAGTTGAGGCAGGAACCTCAGGGTTCCTCTGATTTCAGACTCTGATCCCAGGGTCCCTGCAGACTTGGGAAAGGAGAGTCAGGCCTCGTCTTGTGTTGAGGCATGGAACTCCGCTTGCCTCTCGAGGTGTTCCCGGGGAGACAGGCCACTTGTCGAGCGGTATTTGGAACCTGGGGGTTTTTTCCCGACGATGCACGGGAGAGTCACTGCCCCTTCCTGTTGTCTTCATTCACAGGGTGGAGTTCGAAGAGGTGTCCGGGCATCGGGTTCTTATCAAGAGGGGACCGGGAAATCGGGGTCCTTCGGAATGCGGAACCACCGACGTGGCCACGTCTGGAATGTCGCCGTGAGACCGGCCTCATCCTGAGGTGCGACCGGACGGTCGGGAACCCCTT
>NW_011419461.1:0-575 GCF_000754665.1 Bison bison bison | reverse complement strand
CGAGGTACGACGGCGAGGTCAGTGAGCCTCTCGTGGGGCGCCAGGGAAGTCGGGTCTCCATGCGAGTGGCGAGGGGGTGCGCGTCATTGCTCTCGAGTCATGGTAGGGGAACCTGGCCTCGAGACGTGTTGAAGAAGGTCTCTCGAGGTCTTTCTTGGGTTGAGGCAGGAAACCCTGGCTTCCCTCGACTTGTGCAGGTGACCTCAGGGGGCTTCTCATGGTGGCTCTGAGAAGTCAGGGAAACTGGAGGTGGGTGGGGGGCCTTTCGGGACTCCACGGTGTTTGGCGCATTGGAAGAGGGCCTCATCTCCAGTTGAGGCAGGAACCTCAGGGTTCCTCTGATTTCAGACTCCGATCGCAGGGTCCCTGCAGACTGGGGACAGGAGAGTCAGGCCTCGTCTTGGGTTGAGGCATGGAACTCCGCTTGCCTCTCGAGGTGTCCCCGGGGAGAGAGGCCACTTGTCGAGCGGTATTTGGAACCTGGGGGTCTTTTCCGGACGATGCACGGGCGAGTCACTGCCCCTTCGTGTTGACTTCATTCACAGGGTGGAGTTCGGAGAGGTGTCCGGGCATCG
>NW_011419460.1:0-727 GCF_000754665.1 Bison bison bison | reverse complement strand
CAAGAGTCTTCTCCAACACCACAATCAAAAAACACACATTTCATGGGCCCATTTATGGATTTTCTGTTAAGTTTCTTGGATATGAATGATTGTTTTTTTTCCTTTTACCTCTAGAGACAATTTATTTATTTTTTTTTTAGCTGTGATGCTGCATTTACAATATGCAAAAAACCAAATAAAACTACCTGAGGTGTTCTGTCACTGAATGGCTTTTTCATGCCTATAACGCATGGTTTTAATAACCATAGTTTAAAAATACATTTTAATACATTTAATACATTTAATGAGAATCTTTTTAGAAACTAGAATAATAAATACTAAGATTTTATTACTCTCTATGCTAACCTATGAACATAGAAATTACATAGTCAAGACTGACTAAAATTATTATGCCTATAGAATGTGTTCTACTAAAACAAAATAGTTAATATTAATATTTTTTAAATGTGTTCATAAATCTAACTATGTCCATTTTCTTCTCCCTTGACATTTAGATATTGCAATGCCAATGGCAGAAAATTTTCTCCATACATGTAAGTTCATTAATAGTTATTTTCTAGTAAAAAATTTCTTAGATGCGGGAAAAAAAAAGAAGTTTTATTTGAGAGTTAATGTGGTATGCACAAAGGGGCAATGGGAAGCCTTCTTTTAAAAACTGTATGAAGGTGATTGTAGATGGTCTTACATTGACTGATACCATGGACTTAAAATGAGGAACACATTATCT
>NW_011419459.1:0-625 GCF_000754665.1 Bison bison bison | reverse complement strand
AGCATGCACTTGAAAACCAACCTCTGAAATCTGAATGATGCGGGTTATTCAAATCACCTCCAATTACTCCTGGAAGCCCTGACCAAGTAAGGTGTGAAACCTGTACAGAAAACGCAAATCTCACAGTTACTTCTTCTAGGAGTACACGGAGCACATGCAGAAAAGTGTCTCAGGAAAAGCAATGCCCATCTAAAGAGACTGACTCTACCAAAATCCAAACTTCTCTGCAGAGAGGAGAATCATACTTGACTTTCTTTTTAATCATATTTTTCACAGTAAGATTCCCCAGCGCATTCACCCAACCTCAAAAAATTCAACCTACACCAATTTTGTCAACATATGCGTCCAGGGTGTAACTGGAGATAGACCTGCATTTTAAATGGAAGGCAGCCTCTCTGATTGAAGTTCAACTCAAACATCCTGGTTTAACAACTCCATTAGTGACATCAAGCACAGATCTAAAGATTACTCAGTCCCTTTGTCAGTCGCATGTGTTATTTATAGGACAGTATATCAATCATGTCTTCCCCTTATTATTTCCTACTTTCTGGTCCTAAGCTATTTGGTCTGCCAAATTAATACATTCCATTGCTGCTGCAATCTAAACAATGCTTGATAAAAGATT
>NW_011419458.1:0-585 GCF_000754665.1 Bison bison bison | reverse complement strand
TCTGTGAGTTGGGGTCTAATGCTGAGTTATTCCTTCTGCATCTGTCCGATTTTATATTTAATGCTAGAAACAGCAAACAAGTAATAAGTCCAGTCTCATGCACATGCTGGCTGAAGAAAACTTTTATTGTATTCTTTTTCCAATTCTTTCAAAAACCATTAGAGACTTATTATCAATGCTGAAGGTGTCATTTCTATGACTGCAGAATAAAAGCAAACATATAAACTCTTCATTTCTTAGAAAAGTCTTGATAATCTATTTACCAAAATATCTCTGGAGAGCTAAATTGCTACTTTAAAACTTATTTGTCCTTAGGAAATGGAACTTTATTTTTAAAAATTCCTTTTATAACAGTGATCTTTCTGTAATCTTAAAAGAGTGCTACATGGATGGAAAATTATTACCGTGTTTTCACCATGTACTAGTATTCCAGTATTTAAAACCAAAACAAAACTTGATCTGCTTATATTTTACAGATATTCATTCTTTTCACAACTAGTTGTTAATTGATCAGTGCATGTAGAAAATTAATCATGATAAACCCCATTACTAAAGAAATCATATGTGATGGACACAGGGCATTCA
>NW_011419457.1:0-528 GCF_000754665.1 Bison bison bison | reverse complement strand
CATATATGCAGATAACACCACCCTTATGGCAGAAAGTGAGGACCTAAAGAGCCTCTTGATGAAAGTGAAAGAGGAGAGTGAAAAAGTTGGCTTAAAACTCAACATTCAGAAAACTAATATCATGGCATCCAGGCACATCCCTTCATGGCAAGTAGATCAGGAAACAATGGAAATAGTGCCAGACTGTTTTTTCGCAGTTGGGGAGGCAAATCACTACAGATGTTGATTGCAGCCATGAAATTCAAAGGTGCTTGCTCCTTGGAAGTCACGCTATGACTTACTTAGAAAGCATTAAAAAGCAGAGACATTATTTTACCAACAATCAACCAATGTGTCAAAGCAATCCTTTTTCCAATAGTCATGTACTGATGTGAGAGTTGGAGGAGAAGGAAAGCTGAGTGCCTAAGAATTCATCCTTTGGAACTGTGGTGTTGGAGAAAACTCTTGAGGATATCAAAGCAGTCAATCCCAAGAAAATCAGTCCTGAACATACATTGAGATGACTGAAGCTCCAATACTTTGGCAACC
>NW_011419456.1:0-1217 GCF_000754665.1 Bison bison bison | reverse complement strand
AGAAAGACCTCGAGAGACCTTCTTCAACACGTCTCGAGGCCAGATTCCCCTACCATGGCTCGGGAGCAGTGACGCGCTCCCCCTCGCCACTCGCATGGAGACCCGACTTCCCTGGCGCCCCACGAGAGGCTCACTGACCTCGCCGTCGTACCTCGTGAGAAACCGCACACTGGGGCCGCCGCTCGAGAACAACCCCGAGATTCCCCCGTCATCGAGAGATGAGGGCCTTTGTCTCCTGCATGGCCTAGAGACCAATGTCGCGGCCTCTCTCCAAACGCCTCAGGAGGCTTGACTCCCTTGAGTCCACCAGTGAGCTCCAAGAGATACCCGTTGGGATTCGAGAGCAGAGCGGGGTTCTTTGCTTCCACTCGAGATGAATGCCTGTCTCCCCGGGTGCGTCTGGAATGCAACCCCGAGATCCCTGTCGCCCCTGGAGAGGAACATTGGCTTCTGGACAGAAGCCTAGATGAGGTCTATTGGCCCTGCAGTCACTCGAGAGCAACCCCCAGCTTTCCTTCGCAACTCGAATGGAAGATTGGACTTGCCTGGGCCAACACAAGAGGCAGCCTGAATTCCCCGTCGTAACTCGAGAATCCCGCCGCAACTCGAGAAAAACCACGTGCTCCCCCCGTCATCGCAAGATGAAGCCCTTTCCCGCTACAGCGTCTCAGAGAAGTCCCACGTTAGGAATTGGAGGTCGAAAGGGCACTTGGCACCCTTGATGCGACCCACAAAGTTCCCCGAAATCCCGGTCTCCCTCGAGAGGAACACTGAGGTTTTCCGGCACCCCCTCCTCTGAGCCCTTTCTCCCCTCCTGATCTGGACAGGAGGGTCGACTCCCCTGCTTTGTCTGGAAGGGGTTCCCGACCTTCCGGTCGCACCTCAGGATGAGGCCGGTCTCACGAAGACATTCCAGACGTGGCCTCGTGGGTGGTTCCACGTTCTGTAGGACCCCGATTTTCCGGTCCCCTCTTGAGAAGAACCCGATGCCCGGAGACCTCTCCGAACTCCACCCTGTGAATGAAGTCCACACGAAGGGGCAGTTTTTCCGTGGATCATTCGGAAAAAACCCCAGGTTCCCACTACAGCTCGACAAGCGGCCTCTCTCCCCGGGGACATCTCGAGAGGCAAGCGGAGTTCCATGCCTCAACCCAAGACGAGGCCTGACTCTCCTGTCCCCAGTCTGCAGGGACCCTGCGATCGGAGTCTGAAATCAG
>NW_011419455.1:0-602 GCF_000754665.1 Bison bison bison | reverse complement strand
TTGCTCGCGAGTGACTGCAGGGCCAACAGACCTCATCTAGGCTTGTGTCCAGAAGCCAGTGTTCCTCTCCCGGGTCGAAAGGGATCTCGGGTTTGCATTCCAGATGCACCCGCGGAGACAGGCATCCATCTCGAGTGGAAGCAAAGAACCCCGCTCTGCTCTCGAGTCGCGACGGGTATCTCTTGGAGCTCACTGGGTGGACTAAAGGGAGTCAATCCACCTGAGGCGTTTGAAGAGATGTCGAGAGATTGGTCTCTAGGCCATACAGGAGACGAAGGCCCTCAAGTCGCGATGACGGGGGAGGCTCGGTGTTGTTCTCGAGCCGCAGCCCCAGTGTGCGGTTTCTCGCGAGGTACGACGGCGAGGTCAGTGAGCCTCTCCTGGGGCGCCAGGGAGGTCGGGTCCCCATGCGAGTGGCGAGGGGGAGCGCGTCATGGCTCTCGAGTCATGGTAGGGGAATCTGGCCTCGAGACGTGTTGAAGAAGGTCTCTCGAGGTCTTTCTCGGGTTGAGGCAGAAACCCTGGCTTCCCTTGACTTGTGCAGGTGACCTCAGGGGGCTTCTCATGGTGGCTCTGAGAAGTCAGGGAAACTGGAGGTGGGA
>NW_011419454.1:0-761 GCF_000754665.1 Bison bison bison | reverse complement strand
CGAATATAGTGTACCCATCAACCCAGGAAAGGAAAGAATTGACTCGCCAAATATACAAAGAGATCAAAAGTGCCGAGCCAAGTGACCCCTTGAGGCTTCCAAGAGCTTTTCTGTCTTTCACACACTAAGTAAACACTGAGCACCTACGATGAGCTAGGAGGCATGTAAGAAGTTTCAGGGAATAGAAGGCGGAGAGAAGAAGACACAGAGTTCCTGCTTTCACTGAGACGACTCTAATGATACATCACAGGCAGATCCTTTGAGAACCTATAGAGGGGCCTCTTCCCTCACCACAAAACCTGGGTGTCAGGGAAGGCTTTCCAGAGGCACCATTTCGTTGAGGTCCATAGGTTGAACCTAGGTAAACCAGGGTTGAGATGCAGGAGAATTTCAGGCAGGGAAAGAGCATCTTGGAAGGCTATGTGACCAGGGAAACTTAGGACATTCAAGAACGAAAAATGCCCTATGGGATGGAAGCCAAAGAGTGCAGAGGGCATTCCAGGCAAAAGACATCAGAGAAGAACGTGAGGAGCAAGCCTGAAGGGAAGTGGTCGTATCTTCAATATGCTGGGAAAATACGAGAGCCGTTGGAGCAGGGAGGTGACAGCATTGCATCTGCATTTCCAAAAGGTCATCTTGCTCCACGTCACTAATGATTGGAGAGGCTCAACTCCAAACTCCAAGGAGGGACCACTTCACATGAGTCCGACTGGGCCTCACTGCGATGTCTGTCAATAACCGATGCTGGAGAAGATGTGGAG
>NW_011419453.1:0-587 GCF_000754665.1 Bison bison bison | reverse complement strand
GTGAGCCTCTCGTGGGGCGCCAGGGAAGTCTGGTCTCCATGCGAGTGGCGAGGGGGAGCGCGTCATTGCTCTCGAGTCATGGTAGGGGAACCTGGCCTCGAGACGTGTTGAAGAAGGTCTCTCGAGGTCTTTCTCGGGTTGAGGCAGGAACCCCTGGCTTCCCTCGACTTGTGCAGGTGACCTCAGGGGGCTTCTCATGGTGGCTCTGAGAAGTCAGGGATACTGGAGGTGGGGGGGGGCCTCTCGGGACTCCACGGGGTTTGGTGCATTGGAAGAGGGCCTCATCTCCAGTTGAGGCAGGAACCTCAGGGTTCCTCTGATTTCAGACTCCGATCGCAGGGTCCCTGCAGACTGGGGACAGGAGAGTCAGGCCTCGTCTTGGGTTGAGGCATGGAACTCCGCTTGCCTCTTGAGGTGTCCCCGGGGAGAGAGGCCACTTGTCGAGCGGTATTTGGAACCTGGTGGTCTCTTCCGGACGATGCACGGGCGAGTCACTGCCCCTTCGTGATGACTTCATTCACAGGGTGGAGTTCGGAGAGGTGTCCGGGCATCGGGTTCTTACCAAGAGGGGACCGGGAAATCGGGGT
>NW_011419452.1:0-524 GCF_000754665.1 Bison bison bison | reverse complement strand
GGACTTCCCTGGGCCAACACAAGAGGCATCCCGAATTCCCCGTCGTAACTCGAGAATCCCGCCGCAACTCGAGAAAACCACGTGGTTCCCCCGTCATCGCAAGATGAAGCCCTTTCCCGCTACAGCGTCTCAGGAGAAGTCCCACGTTAGGAATTGGAGGTCGAAACGGTACTTGGCACCCTTGATGCGCCCCCACAAAGTTCCGCGGCATCCTGGTATCCCTGGAGAGGACCACCGAGGTTTTCCCGCACCACTTCCTCTGAGCCCCTTCTACCCTCCTGATCTCCACAGGAGGGTCGACTCCCCTACTTTGTCTGGAAGGGGTTCCCGACTTTCCGGTCGCACCTCAGGATGAGGCCGGTCTCACGACGACATTCCAGACGTGGCCTCGTGGGTGCTTCCACATTGCGAAGCACCCCGATTTCCCGGTCCCCTCTTGGTAAGAATCCGATGCCCGGACACCTCTCCGAACTCCACCCTGTGAATGAAGTCAACACGAAGGGGCAGTGACTCGCCCGTGCATC
>NW_011419451.1:0-558 GCF_000754665.1 Bison bison bison | reverse complement strand
TTTGTGGGGGCGCATCAAGGGTGCCAAGTACCGTTTCGACCTCCAATTCCTAACGTGGGACTTCTCCTGAGACGCTGTAGCGGGAAAGGGCTTCATCTTGCGATGACGGGGGAACCACGTGGTTTTTCTCGAGTTGCGGCGGGATTCTCGAGTTACGACGGGGAATTCGGGATGCCTCTTGTGTTGGCCCAGGGAAGTCCAATCTTCCATTCGAGTTGCGAAGGAAAGCTGGGGATTGCTCTCGAGTGACTGCAGGGCCAATACGACCTCCCATCTAGGCCTTGTCGTCCCAGAAGCGCCAGTGTTCCTCTCCAGGGGCGACCGGGATCTCGGGGTTGCATTCCAGACGCACCCGGGGAGACAGGCATTCATCTCGAGTGGAAGCAAAGAACCCCGCTCTGCTCTCGAGTCGCGACGGGTATCTCTTGGAGCTCACTGGGTGGACTAAAGGGAGTCAAGCCTCCTGAGGCGTTTGGAGAGAGGTCGCGAGATTGGCCTCTAGGCCATGCAGGAGACGACGGCCCTCATCTCCGCGATGACGGGGGAGTCTCGGGGTGG
>NW_011419450.1:0-519 GCF_000754665.1 Bison bison bison | reverse complement strand
ATTTTAGCTTGCCTACCCTCTCCCTAAGTTTTTCTCTTCACTAATGACTCCAAAGGACTTAATATACAAATAAATTATTCAGGTGGACCTAACATAGTATCTTGTGAACAATGTATGCTCTCATCTTTTTGAACCCTCAATATAATGTTTGCTCCTTTGCAGTGTTGCAAAGTCCACCCTATCTTATAGTGCCGGTTACTATAATCACTTATTGGTATGATAACTGCAGTCTTGCTGTGTTGCAACAATTACAAGATTTGATGTGATCGTGACTGTTTGTGAGCTTGCTTTTCTTGAGAATATCAGCTTTAATAACTGCAATTACCTCTGTCACTGTGGCGGCAATATCATTAACTCAAAAAGTGCATACTGCTCAATATGTTAATATAATGTCTAAAATTGCCTGGAAAAATCCCATGGACAGAGGAGCCTGGTAGGCTACAGTCCATGGCGTCACAAAGAGTCGGACACGACTGAGCGACTTCACGTTCACATTCACATTCATGTCTAAAAATGGCT
>NW_011419449.1:0-837 GCF_000754665.1 Bison bison bison | reverse complement strand
GGGGTGCTTCGCAATGTGGAAGCACCCACGAGGCCACGTCTGGAATGTCGTCGTGAGACCGGCCTCATCCTGAGGTGCGACCGGAAGGTCGGGAACCCCTTCCAGACAAAGCAGGGGAGTCGACCCTCCTGTGGAGATCAGGAGGGTAGAAGGGGCTCAGAGGAAGTGGTGCCGGAAAACCTCGGTGTTCCTCTCCAGGGAGACCGGGATGCCGGGGAACTTTGTGGGGGCGCATCAAGGGTGCCAAGTACCGTTTCGACCTCCAATTCCTAACGTGGGACTTCTCCTGAGACGCTGTAGCGGGAAAGGGCTTCTTCTTGCGATGACGGGAGAACCACGTGGTTTTTCTCGAGTTGCGGCGGGATTCTCGAGTTACGACGGGGAATTCGGGATGCATCTTGTGTTGGCCCAGGGAAGTCCAGTCTTCCATTCGAGTTGCGACGGAAAGCTGGGGATTGCTCTCGAGTGACTGGAGGGCAATAGACCTCATCTAGGCTTGTGTCCAGAAGCCAATGTTCCTCTCCAGGGGCGACCGGGATCTCGGGGTTGCATTCCAGACGCACCCGGGGAGACAGGCATTCATCTCGAGTGGAAGCAAAGAACCCCGCTCTGCTCTCGAGTCGCGACGGGTATCTCTTGGAGCTCACTGGGTGGACTAAAGGGAGTCAAGCCTCCTGAGGCGTTTGGAGAGAGGTGGCGAGGTTGGCCTCTAGGCCATGCAGGAGACGAAGGCCCTCATCTCCGCGATGACGGGGGAGTCTCGGGGTGGTTCTCGAGCGGCGGCCCCAGGGTGCGGTTTCTCACGAGGTACGACGGCGAGGTCAGTGAGCCTCTCGT
>NW_011419448.1:0-620 GCF_000754665.1 Bison bison bison | reverse complement strand
ACCTTTGCAGCCAAAGATGGAGAAACTCTATAAAGTCAGCAAAAACAAGACTGGGAGCTGACTGTAGCTCAGATCATGAACTCCTTTTTTGCCAAATTCAGACTTGAATTAAAAAAGTAGGGAAAACCACTAGACCATTCAGGTATGACCTAAGTCAAATCCCTTATCATTATACAGTGAAATATAGATTTAAGGGACTAGATCTAATAGACAAAGTGCCTGATGACCAATGGACGGGTATTTATGACACTGTACAGGAGACAGGGACTAAGACCATCCGTGTAGACACGAAATGCAAAAATGCAAAATGGCTGCCTGAGGAGACCTTACAAATAGCTGTGAAAAAAAGAGAAGCAAAAAGCAAAGCAAAGAAAAGATATATTTATCTGAAAGCAGAGATCCAAAAGAAAAGCAAACAGAGATAAGAAAGCCTTCCTCAGAGATCAATTCAAAGAAATAGAAGAAAACAACATAATGGGAAAGACTAGAGTTCTCTTCAAGAAAATTAGATACAAAGGGAATATTTCATGCAAAGATGGGTTCAATAAAGGGAAGAAATGGTAAGGATCAAACAGAAGCAGAAGATATTATGGAGAGGTGGCAAGAATACACAGGAAAAT
>NW_011419447.1:0-508 GCF_000754665.1 Bison bison bison | reverse complement strand
TAATGCCTACTTTTTTATAGGTTATATATAGAAGAGCTCTAGCTTAACTAGCTTAAGAGAATGTGTGCGTACCTTTAGGAGATGTTCCTGAATGTAGCCATTACGTCACTTGAAGAAGAGCAGAACACGTGGACTCTCTAAGTTAAGTAAGGACGTGTTGCTTACCTGATGTACTCCTTCATTAAAAAAAAAAAATTAACTGATTCTTAGTTACCTGCCTTCTAGATCTCAAGTCACCCATTTTCCCATGTGCTAGGTAATTCTTTTTTACTCATTGCTGGGAGCCTTAGGCGCTGGCAGGCAGATGAACCTGAGAAGAACATGACAGGTTGTTCTCCTGCTGTGATTCTTATTTGTCTTTGTGTGTCTTATTTTTGATGCCTCCTGGTGTGAATGCCCCAAGGAGTGGGACCTTGACTTTGCTCCTGATACAGCAGTTTTCCTGGAGAAGGGCCTGGTACCTGGTGAGCACCTAGTAAGTGCTTGCTGACTGAAGGACTTCTAATAC
>NW_011419446.1:0-645 GCF_000754665.1 Bison bison bison | reverse complement strand
CCGCTGCTCGAGAACAACCCCGAGACTCCCCCGTCATCGCGAGATGAGGGCCTTCGTCTCCTGCATGGCTTATAGACCAATCTCGCGACCTCTCTCCAAACGCCTCAGGAGGCTTGACTCCCTTTAGTCCAGCCAGGGAGCTCCAAGAGATACTCGTCGCGACTCGAGAGAAGAGCGGGGTTCTTTGCTTCCACTCGAGATGAATGCCTGTCTCCCCGGGTGCTTCTGGAATGCAACCTCGAGATCCCTCTCGGCCCTGGAGAGGAATATTGACTTCTGGACACAAGCCTAGATGAGGTCTATTGGCCTTGCAGTCACTCGAGAGCAATCCCCAGCTTTCCTTCGCAACTCGAATGGAAGATTGGACTTCCCTGGGCCAACCAAGAGGCATCATGAATTCCCCGTCGTAACTCGAGAATCCCGCCGCAACTCGAGAAAAACCACGTGGTTCCCCCATCATAGCAAGATGAAGCCCTTTCCCCCTACAGCGTCTCAGGAGAAGTCCCACGTTAGGAAATGGAGGTCGAAACGGTACTTGGCACCCTTGATGCGACCCACAAAGTTCCCCGACATCCTGGTCTACCTGGAGAGGAACACCGAGGTTTTCTGGCACCCTTCCTCTGAGCCCCTTCTACCCTCCTGATC
>NW_011419445.1:0-536 GCF_000754665.1 Bison bison bison | reverse complement strand
CATTTTCTTCATTTTGCATCCCCTTTTGTACTTTTCTATACTGAATCTTTGCTTGACTGGGTACCTACCAAACCAAACAAGCACAACCTATGTACTCGTTGGAATTCACTTTATTCCCCTTTCCCCCATTTATATAAGATCAACTCTAACCGATAACCATCCCAACAGCCATTCCTGCACCAACCAACCTGAAGTTTACTCAGGTGACACCAACCAGCCTGACTGCCCAGTGGACGGCACCCAATGTTCAGCTCACTGGGTATCGAGTGCGGGTAACCCCGAAGGAGAAGACTGGACCGATGAAAGAAATCAACCTTGCTCCCGATAGCTCATCCGTGGTTGTGTCAGGACTCATGGTAAGAAGTGTGTTTTTCACTGGAGTAAAGTATTAGGTCATCTCTTACACAGTTGACAGTGGTGGAAAAAAATGTCATAAGAAATCTGTGTTCTTTGCTGTCAGATTAATTTTGTCATAATTTTGTGTCAAGTAGAATGAAGCTTTTCCAGATGACAGGATTTTATGAGGAGCACTGGAT